>NW_024401925.1:0-31587 GCF_016859285.1 Xiphias gladius
ACCCACATCTTGCCTCTTAAGGGCCGACAACATATGTTTTGAAATTGAGGTTATCAATTCCAAAAGCAGCTCGACCAGCAGAACCATAAGTGGCATCATCAGGGGTACCTGATTGAAATAGTTTCCACTGTTCCGCTGTCATCCTGGCAAAAGTCTGTGATCAGGGGCTGAAGACCATCGACCAGGACCTGTGGTGTGTTCCTTTCTGTGACTCTTTTGTATCCATGGTGACTCTTTTGTGTGTGTATGTGTGTTTTACAAAATCCTGGTTCAGTTTTCCTGGGCGGGCCTCTCAGTGTAAACACTAGCAGAACTGAAGATTAACTGAGCGTGCAGGCAGGGCGGACTAATAAATAGGCGTACATGGCGTCATTAATTGCGTCATAAAAACATCAAAAGGCATTATGGGGAAGGCCCAGATCAAAGGGATTGACTACGTTAAGCCCCGCCCCAAACAACGACCGTAACCTTTAGCAACCGTCGCTAGGCACCCGTGACGCCTAGCAACCGTCGCTAGGCACCGATGGCGCGCTTTGGCTCATTTCTCCTTTTCGTTGGAGTCGGCGGAAGCGTCAAGTCACCGGCTCGGCGGATAACACATGGGCGACAGGTGTCATTTACGACGCCAAAACTCCGCTTAAAATGAAAACCAGCGAATCCTTGTTTCATGGCAAATTATAGCGAAAAAGTTCCGCAGTCCGGAAACAAAGCCCGTCTTCTCGGTCTCAACCCGTTACTGTAAGATATGTCCTTGAAGCAGCTTCGTCAACGCAGCGCCTGCTAATCATTTTGATGCCAAGGACACGCGAGGCTGACAATTAGCTGAGCGTTTTCCCCGTAAAGACCAGTGACAAAAATATCATTCATTACTACACAGATACAGGCACCAACATGTACAAATTGTGAACCATTGCCTGCATCATTAACAGATTGTATGAAATTGTTAATACTGATGCAGGCTTATCCTAATTTACCGTTGTAGCTGGTCGAGCTAAATCGAACCACTTCAGTCCCAGTCCCGCGGTCCATAAATCTGCGTGCGTATTTTGGTCTTTTTTCTAATCTTTGCTTCTTTTTTTTTAATTGATCAAATATTGGGCCATTCGACCACTTTGAGCCTCTAACTGTTCTGAAGCATTCTGAGAAGTTTAGATGGGAAATCTCTTCTTGCTGGGACTGACAAAAACTCATAGACATCTGAACATGTGACCGCGGACCCCAACCAGGCGTGGCCTCTCAGTAAGAATCGCGTGATGAAAACCACTGGTTTCATCTTTACCAATGTGCTATTTTA
Source organism: Xiphias gladius (assembly GCF_016859285.1). NCBI lineage: Eukaryota > Metazoa > Chordata > Actinopteri > Istiophoriformes > Xiphiidae > Xiphias > Xiphias gladius. The sequence goes on from NW_024401925.1 coordinate 1,295, forward strand.
TACACTTATCATATGTTTTCTTCACGTATGAAATTGTAATCCGAGTAACTAGCAGCCGTTAAATAAATGCAGTGGAGTTGAAGCAGCTTATTAAGTAGCATAAAATGGAAAAGTAGTGGTACCCTCAAAAGTGTGTAACTATAGTAGTTGAGTGAATGTACTCGAATGGGCGTAGTTGTGACACTGATCATGAATCCATTGTTGCTGTAAGGACACTGATCAGACCAACTTTAAAGTCAGAGACAGATTAATAGTGAATTACTGATGTTTTACATATTCAAGTCTCGTCTGACATTCTCAGGTCTCATCTCACCACCGCAGCCTCATTTTATTAGAACACTAAACAAAAAATGTGAATCTACGTGACAACTGCACATGAGTTAGAGTCCTTGGTAGCCCGAATGTTGTGCTTAGTTTTTTTGTTCTCTTCTAGTTCCCATTACCACAGTGGTGAAAGCTTTTGTAGATAGTGTAATTCAGTTACGTGTCTTCTGCACCTCCCAAAAGACATCAGTTTTGCAGTGTGAAGGGAAAACAAGTTGGCAGACAAAAGCAGAGAGTCCCACCTGGTGCTGTTAAAAGGGTACAACAGTTCAAATCAAACAAATAACGGCACCGAGGCCTGAAACCTCCACCAGCTCTGACCGGGGACCAGCGAGCCACGGTCATTGGAAGTAACAGCGGACTCCGACCTCCCTTTTAATACGTCCACTGACACGCCTGTATAAATAACTAAATCAACAAGTCAAAGCATCTAATGGATTGAACATCAGTGGAGCATTTTAAAAAGCGGAAGGTAGGGCCTTGAAATCCCTCCAGCAACGAGCATCTGAAAAGAGCCGTGTGAAGAACAAGCGAACATCTCTCACGAGATCTGTGTAAGACTGGTATCATCCGTGAACAGGAGGAATCAAATCTGTCATCAGAAATAAAGGCAGGCATACGAGATATTAAAAACATTAAGGATGACATCTCACTGATGAAGGTGCAACGGGTTCTTTAGTATAGCTGACCGACAAGCGTTTGCTTTTCAAATGAACTGCTTTTAGGCTTTGGCTAAAAACAAATGAAATTGTATTCAAATGAATTGACTGAAAGGAAATGAATAGACAATATGTGTATACAGTATGCAGCCTCGGTGGGCCCCCTTCTCCTTTTGATATGTCGTACAAATAACCAAATAAACAGGTCAACACATCTAACCCCATAAACCTCCTAACTCTGGTCCCGCTGAGACAGGATTACTGTGATTGTACTGTGGTACTGTACTTCCTGATCAGATCGTCCAAATTCATTTCATTTGAAGAATGAAGATGAATTAGTGTCTAACAAGTGCTTACTTATAATGCTAATAATGTACAAACTGAAAAATTGCAGATAAAACCCAAACTTTTAACTCTATTTAAGGGCCCTTCGGAGCTACTGGCGTTAGCTTCTGGAGGCGTCGTGTTGGTTGGCGTCGCGGAGAATGACCAAGTGGCGTGGCCCCTTCACTTTGCTATCGGCAAAGTCACAGTCAATTGAGCTTTGAGGATTTGTTGGAAAGAATTATGTTAAAAAAATAGTGTGTTTGTGGTTTAGATGAGGCAGCACTTTTTCGTTTGTTTTCACGTTCCATGCATCCTCTATATAATTGATTGTCCTTAACTCAAAAAACTCAAGAAGGATCGAGTTCTTTGATAGATACAGACCCTGATCTGAATTCCTGCTTGTTCCCCATCTGACACCTTTCAGCAAAGGAAGGGATCTCCTCTTGTGTGGTCCTTCAATAGGTTTCTTCCAGTTTCACCTGTTTCAAAGTTGAATGAATTTAAAGATTTTTCCTCGGCTTCCTGGAACACAAATTTAACTCTCAACAAATACAGAGCTTTACTTGAAATGCCATCAAATAACACTAAAAGAAACATTATGTCTACTTAATATTAATCAGCAACAACACATGTCTCTTATTCATCTCATCCAGTCAAGGTTGAGTGCTGACAGACAACACTGCTGTATTTTCTCTTAATAGTACCAAACAAGAATAAATATAATCTATTATTCTATTGTTTTTTTCTATTTCTTTTATTAGGACATTTACCTTCATTGTTAAATGTTATACAAACTCGATTTTATTTTGCAATAGTTTTTACTGTTGTAATGTGCTCACTAGAATAGGAGACTTAGTGGATTGGTGCCTGACACTGAGAAATCTGTGAAACTCAGTTGTAACTAGTAAAACATCATTTTTGTTTGAGCGATATTGTTGGGGTGACTTTTTCTTTTTCATGAAACCACAATATTGGAAGCGATCTCTAAAGTTGACTGGTTATGTAAAAATGAACCGGGTGATGCAAGTGAGTATTGCAAACAAGCGTTAAGCGTAAAAGCCCTAACGTGACCTACCTACTAACTATTTCGGGTCATGCCTATAATTTGAATGCTGAATTGATTTTAATATGAACAAACACTGTTGCAGCAGAACACAGTTTTTATTGTACCTCATACATATGTTGGAATTCATGAGCATAACAAAACATCAGAATTTCAGTCTGAGTTGAATATTTATTTTTGTGAATTTTAGTCATTTTATGCTGGTGAATCATTTTTTAATGTTTTTCTTTTGGGGGCAATTGCTGAATGGTTTTGATGAATGTGGGAGGAAACGGAGCACCGGAGTAAACCCGCCACCACAGTGGACAACACTCACGCTCAAGAGGGCTCAGGGCCGGGAATCGAACCTTCACCTTCTGGCTGTGAGGTCACACTTGTTGACCACTGAGGCTGACCCTGAGAGCTCAGTCCTGCCCCAGATCTAGGTAAAGTCCTGCTCCACTGGTCTCGGTCGTTGAAGGGACAGAGGCCAGTGGAGCAGGGCAGAATTTCAGGCGTGAGGCAGGACTGGAGCTCTTTATTACTTTCATCTTGACGGGAAAAAGACAAACCCCGACCATTTTTTTTTTCATCATGAAATTAGGGTGTCTAAAAGGACAAAACTTACTACTCCATCTGGCGGTGTTGGGCGGCTTTTCTCATAGAGGAGAATAACCTTGAGATGGTGTAGTGTTGTTTTTAGTCGTGTCAGGTGAGCTTTGAAAGTGGAGGCAATGTGTTTTTCAAATATTGGATTCCCTAAACTCATGGCAGCTAGCACATTCTCCGCCCACTCCTCACACAGGTCCTTGAAAACGTCCTTGTGGAGGTGTTTAAAAGTTTCTGGGGTAATATCATAAGTGGCGCCCTCGACTTTGTACGTTTTTTGACATTCGTTGTTTGATGCTCTCTAAGTGTGGAAAAGGCGCAGCTCAATTCTGACTTTCTGAATGTCAGCGCGAAAGAGCTTCTCCACGAGAATCTGACATACACTTTCCTTTTTACATACGCCGTCTCCTCCCCCAGCGATGACCTCTGGGAGCTGCGGCGTTGCCAGTGACTCGGTGTCCGCTTCAGCGTGTCACCCTGTCACTGTGCTTGCCGCCTGAGTTTTCACCACCAGCCCATCATGGACAGGAAACCGTCACTTTGTTCCGTATGTCGGCATACAGGTTAGCATGCGACTCAGGAACAGACACCGTCCTGTAAGTTTAAGCTTTTTCCAATTGGTTCTGGAATAATCTCATCTGCGATGTGATTGTAGAAAGATCCTAAGTTCTTTTGTGAAAACCAGAACTGTAGAAGGTGTGATGTTTTGAATCTCGAAACACACACACCTCATTTCCATCTTTTGTTTTTTCGTCATCCTCTGTCACAAGCAGAGAGTCAACCCCTAACCATAAGGACTGGAATGACTCTCTGCCTTCCTTTGGAGTCCTGGTTGAATTTAGTCTTGACTTGTGCGACTATTAGATGAATGGATGCTTTGGCAAACCTCTTTCTTGAAAAACTCTTAATCTTTCTTCTCACTACCTTAAGAGGCGCTTTGCCGTCTGTTGGGATCTGGGGCTTAGGCGCAGATTCGGTCGCTTTCAAACTCTCAGTCTCTGCACTTAACAACTGGCGATGTCATCTGCTGCAGTTTTAATCTCCAGAGAAGCTTCAGACTGCAGCAGCTCATACTCAGAGTCTGACACTTCATCCAACAGAGGTTCTATGATTGCTTGAACCTCCTTGCTAATTATTTCCTGGACAGCCTTACTTTTTCACTCACAATGCTGTCCTCTGATGAGACCTCCTCCTCTGCTGTGTCTGACTCCACAGAACTGACCCGGTGACTGATCAGTGTCTCACGAACACCCGTCCTCCAGCTGGAGGTGGTCCTCACTGTTCTTTGTCTCTATGGAGATGGTCCGCCTCCTTCTCTTTCTGTCTGGTTCTGCGGTTTGTGCAGGTTTTGGTCTTGGCTGCTAATGCTTTCCAACATTCTGCAGGCATGCTTGATCGTGTGTTAAGTCTGCAGGGGGAGTGACACGATCCAGTAAAGGCTCCTCAAAGGGCGAGAAGTGGCCATGGCAGATTGGATTCTTTCTGCCACCTCTTCCTCCATCAGCTTTGTCAGTCGCCGAGCCGACCGCTGGACTGGATCCTCAGGGTCCAGAACCTCATCAATCTGAGAGACTGTGCTGCCCAGACACGTCTGAAGATTCTCAGACCCCACATCTTGCCTCTTAGGGCCGACAACATATGTTTTGAAATTGAGGTTATCAATTCCAAAAGCAGCTCGGCCAGCAGAACCATAGTGGCATCATCAGGGGTACCTGATTGAAATAGTTTCCACTGTTCCGCTGTCATCCTGGCAAAAAAGTCTGTGATCAGGGGCTGAAGACCATCGACCAGGACCTGTGGTGTGTTCCCTTTCTGTGACTCTTTTGTATCCATGGTGACTCTTTGTGTGTGTATGTGTGTTTTACAAAATCCCTGGTTCAGTTTTCCTGGACGGGCCTCTCAGTGTAAACACTAGCAGAACTGAAGATTAACTGAGCGTGCAGGCAGGGCCGGACTAATAAATGAGCGTACATGGCGTCATTAATTGCGTCATAAAAACATCAAAAGGCATTATGGGGAAGGCCCAGATCAAAGGGATTGAATACTTTAAGCCCCGCCCACAAAAAGCGACCGTAACCTAGCGACCGTCGCTGGGCACCCGTGGCGCCTAACAACGTCGCTAGGCACCCGTGGCGCTTTGGCTCATTCTCCTTTTCGTTGGAGTCAGCGGAAGCGTCCAAGTCACCCGCTACGGCGGATAACACATGGGCGACAGGTGTCATTTGACGCAAAACTCCGCTTAAAATGAGAAACCAGCGAATCCTTGTTTCATGGCAAATTGTAGCGAAAAAGTTCCGCAGTCCGGAAACAAAGCCCGTCTTCTCGGTCTCAGCCACGTTACTGTAAGATATGTCCTGCGAAGCAACTCGTAAACTGCGCCTGCTAATCATTTGATGCCAAGGACCGCGAGCGACTGACAATTAGCTGAGCGTTTTCCCGTAAAGACCAGTGACAAAATATCATTCATTACTACACAGATACAGGCACCAACATGTACAAATTGTGAGACCATTGCCTGCATCAGTATTAACAGTTGTATGAAATTGTTAATACTGATGCAGGCATATCTAACTTACCGTTGTAGCTGGTCGAGCTAAATCGAACCACTTCAGTCCCAGTCCCGCGGTCCATAAATCTGCGTGCGTATTTTGGTCTTTTTCTAATCTTTGCTTTTTTTTTAATTGATCAAATATTGGGCCATTCGACCACTTTGAGCCTCTAACTGTTCTGAAGCATTCTGAGAAGTTTAGATGGAAATCTCTTCTTGCTGGGACTGACAAAACTCATAGACATCTGAACATGTGACACGGACCCCAACCAGGCGTGGCCTCTCAGTAAGAGTCCGTGATGAAAACCACTGGTTTCATCTTTACCAATGTGTGCTATTTTATACACTTATCATATGTTTTCTTCGTATAAAATTGTAATCCGAGAAGTAACTAGCAGCCGTTAAATAAATGCAGTGGAGTTGAAGCAGCTTATTAAGTAGCATAAAATGGAAAAGTAGTGGTACCCTCAAAGTGTGCTTAACTATAGTAGTTGAGTGAATGTACTCGAATGGGCGTGGTTGTGACACTGATCATGAATCCATTGTTGCTGTAAGGACACTGATCAGACCAACTTTAAAGTCAGAGACAGATTAATAGTGAATTACTGATGTTTTACATATTCAAGTCTCGTCTGACATTCTCAGGTCTCATCTCACCACCGCAGCCTCATTTTATTAGAACACTAAACAAAAAATGTGAATCTCGTGACAACTGCACATGAGTTAGAGTCCTTGGTAGCCGAATGTTGTGCTTAGTTTTTTGTTCTCTTCTAGTTCCCATTACCACAGCGGTGAAAGCTTTTTGTAGATAGTGTAATTCAGTTACGTGTCTTCTGCACCTCCCCAAAAGACATTTAACACCAGTTCAGATGCAGCTATATTTCTACACAAGAAACAATAATGTTCCACTAGTATTTACAATTGTACAGAAAGTGTCTCTAGGGACAGACAAGTACTCTATGAAAGTCAAATTACCCAGTGCGATATTGGCTTCTTTATTTTAACAACTTATTATTTACTTACAGAAATGAACAAATAAAGTTATAGGCAGCGCCCTGAGAATATTATATCTAAACAGATGAATGGGTTGTGCGAAGTTTCAAAAGAACAAGTCTGCTTCATCTGCTGTTTCCTCCGTATATCTGTTATTTCATTGCCCTCTTATTCACAATCAATGTGGCGGAAAATACATTGATAACACCACCCTCAGGTTCAGGCTGGAGTTCAGGCTTCTGGGACCAGAGCCTGCAGGTAATGAGGCACCTTAAGCCTCTAGAGGAGCTGTGGCCCCACACGTTCTGTCACATACAAGTCTCCACAGAAGCCAACCAGCATTGTCTTATATGGCAAATGTGGCAGAAATGTTATAAATTGATAAGCAAAAATATCTTGATCTCAAAAGTGTGTATTTATCTCATTAAAGGCTAAAAAGTTTCCCTTGCATTTCTGTGTCAAAATTAATTAACCACATTGATAACTACATGAACAAATTCATGGTACATCTGTAAACATAACTAATTTCTAAATACCCTTTCCCTCTAATTGTGAGAAATGCAGTATGTCCATGCTTAAACACGTGTGTGACACAATGAAGATTAGTGGTTTAGGGCTGATTTTGTTGATGATTTTGACACAAACTATTAAAACAAGCTGAAAAGTACTTAGAACTGTCTATCAGGGGTGTGCCCCCACAGACCTTAGTAGGAAGGTCAGATATCAGCCAGAAGGACCATTTCATATTAAATAACATTTCTGTGTCATTTCTTCTTTGTCGGTGTCATGTGTACACACACACACATACACATATATATTTACATTTTCTAGTTTTTATTGAAATGTAAAAAGTTCAAGTCAATGAATAACCTTAAATGGTACAAAGTTGAGCAGTAAACTTCCCGCGTAAAAGAAGAAAAGACAAATAATGAAAACTTCATATAAAACTGGCCTTTTTTCAGAGATTGGGAAATTGGTTAACTTACAGCTTTTCTGCTGCAATGGAAGTAAATGAAGCCTCGAAGGTTTTAGGCTTATTGTGTCATCTGTCTTATTGTAAAACGTTATAAAACACTTCACCTTTTGTATTTGTTTTATTGTTATTGTTATTGTAAGGTGCTCGTTGTGAATAGGAGACTTAGTGAATTGGTGCACACTGACACTGAAATCTGTGAATGTAGATTTTTATTTGTTGAAACGGTGCATGAAACTCTAAAGTAAAAAGTAAAGCCATAATATTGGAGAAAAGGGAGCTCTAAAAGTTCATTGGTAATGTAAAATGAACTGGGTGATGCAGGTGAGTAAAGCAAACATACATCAGCGCAACATCCCTAACAGAACTTATCTACTAACTATTTTGGAGTGCGTGACTATAGTTTGAATGTTAAAGTAACTTTCATACGAACACTGTTGCAGCAGAACACACAGTTTTTATTGTTCTTCATACACCGTGGGAAATTCATGGTAGTAAGAAGCAAATTTCAGTTTGAGTTGAATATTTATTTTTTGAATGTTATTTATTTGATGTTGTTTTTCCAATTGCTGCATGTTTTTGAGGAATGTGGGAAACCGGAGCACCGGAGTAAACCCACGCCACCACAGTAGACAACACTCACACTCATGAAGGCTCAGGACCGGAATCGAACCTTCACCTCTTGGTTGTGAGGTCACACTTGTTGAGCACTGAAGTGATGACCCTGAGCTCGAGTCCTGCCCCAGATCCAGGTTACCTCCTGCTCCACTGGTCTCTGTCAGAGTTCAGTGGAGGCGGGGAATGTCTGGATGTGGTGAGACTAAAGCTCTTTATTATTTTCATCTTGAAGGAAAAAAAACCCCCAGAAATTTTTTTTCCCTTCAAGATGGATATTAAGTGTCATCTACATGACACTAACCTATTTTTCTACATCTGAGGATTTTGGAGACGGTTTTCTCATAGAAGAAAGAATCTGGAGATGGTGTTATGCTGTTTTGGTGATGTCAGGTGATGTTTGATAAGCGGAGACAATGCGTTTTTCAAGCACTGGTTTCCCCTAAACTCACGGACACCAACACCATATCTGCACAGCCCTCCTTGAGCAGGTCCTTGTAAACAGCCTTGTCGAGGGTTTTTAAAGTTTCTGGGGTTATAACAAAATCGGTGCCCTCGACTTCGGCCCATAGTTTTCGAATAAGCGTTGAATCATGTCCTCTGGGTCTCCAATGGTCCAGACCACTTTTGACTTTTTGTATATCCTCGAGATGAGCTTCTCCACCACTATCTGACAAACATTTTGTCTTTTTCTTCCCGTCCGTTGCATCCTGCACAGGTTCAGCATCGTCTCCTCGCAAACTGAGGCAGACACTGCACCGCTTGCCACAAGTGCTGTCTCCTCTGGGGCGCTGATGTTGCCAGTGACTCCATTAAGCGGCGTCACCCTGTCACTGTGCCTGGCAGCCTGAGTGTTCAGCCACCAGTTCATCAGGGACAGGAAACACATCACTTTGTTCCGTATGTCAGCATACATGTCAGCATGTGACTCAGGAACAGACACTGTCCTACAACTTTCCTTCTTTCTAATGGGTTCTGGAATAACCTCTGGCATCATCCATCTGTGAAGTGACCGTAAAGGAGATCACTAAGTTCTTTTGTGAATACCCGAAATGTAGAAGGTGAAATGTTTTTGAATGTCCAACACACAAATCTCATTTCCACCTTCTTGTTTCTCAGCATTCTCTGTCAGAAGCAGAGACTCAACACTCGCCACTAACGACTGGATTGACTCTCTGCTTTCAACTTCAGAGTTCTTGTGGAATTTAGCCTTTAGCTGCAATTATGCGATGTATTGAGGCTTTGGCGAATCCCTTGCAAAAAAGTTGCTTATCTTCCTCCCCCTCCTTTCAAAAATGATGCTATGGTTCTGTTGGGACTTGGGGCTTGGACCTGCTGATTCTTTCTCCTTCAAATTCTTACTCTCGTCAGTACATGACTGAGCAATGTCCTCTGCAACAATTTTAATCTCCAGGAAAGATTCGGTTGCAGCAGCTCATACTCAGAGTCTGACACGTCGTCCAAAGAGGCTCTATGATTGCACTCACCTCTTTGCTTATTATTTCCTGGACAGCTTTACTTGTCTCGCTCACAACGCTGTCCTTCGATGAGACCTCCTCTGAGATTTCTGGTTCCTAAAACTGACCTGTGACTGGTCAGTTTCTTCGAACTCTATGTCCTCCAGCTTGAGTTGGTCCTCATCATCCAGTGTCTCTCTGGTGGTGCTCTGGCTTCTTCTCTGTCTCGCGGTCTGCACAAAATTTTCATTTTGGCCGTGAATGCCTTTAACATTTTTAAGGCATGTCCAATCATCGCGTTGAATCTGCGTGGTGGAGCAGTCGGTTCGGCACAGGTTCTGCAGAGCCCTCACTGGTGGAAGAACAGAGTTGGCGCTTTCTGTAATCTCTTCACCAAGCAAGGCTGTCAGTTGTTCTGAGCTGACACACTGGACTTGTTCTTTCACGTCCAGAACCTCAGCAAAACTCTGACTGAGTGCATCGCCCAGACTGTGCCGAACATTCTTCTCGAACACGAAGTGCATTTTGGCTCATTAGAGCTGTTAACAAGGCTCTTGAAGCAGTTTGCTATTATGTCCCAAAAGCAGCTCTGCCAACATGACTTTCGTGGCGTCATCATGGGCACCTGAGTTTAACCTTCTCCACTGCTCTGCTCTCATCCTTGTAAAGGATTCAATCAATGAGGCGAACAGTATCGACTGTAATCCCCAGGTCCTCCATTGTGTTTGATGATACTCTTCTATCCATGGTGGCGCTTTGTATTTTATGAACTCTTTGGCTCAGTTTTCAGGTGCGGGTCTATCAGTTTAACACTGGTAGAAGTTACGACTAGCTGAATGTGTTGGCGGATGCACAGCCCGTATTTATACATTCATGTGATGTCATCGATGGCGTCATTTGCACACCAAGGCATTTTACAACCTGGCGTCACAGATCAAAGGAACTGACTTTACATTAAGCCCCGCCCTAACAGCGACTGTTACCTAGCAACCGTTGCTGAGCACCGCCACCTTCCATAATTTCTCCTTTTCATAGGAGTCAGCTGGAAACATGAAAGTCAGGCGGAGAAGGTTTTCAGACCAACTTCGCGAGCTGCAGCTGATAAAATATGTAGCCACAGTTCATAATAATGAATATAATAATAATTGTAATCCAGTAACTAGCAGCCGTTAAATAAATGCAGTGGAGTTGAAGCAGCTTATTAAGTAGCATAAAATGGAAAAGTAGTGGTACCCTCAAAGTGTGCTTAACTATAGTAGTTGAGTGAATGTACTCGAATAGGCGTAGTTGTGACACTGATCATGAATCATTGTTGCTGTAAGGACACTGATCAGACCAACTTTAGAATTACTGATGTTTTACATATTCAAGTCTCGTCTGACATTCTCAGGTCTCATCTCACCACCGCAGCCTCATTTTATTAGAACACTAAACAAAAATGTGAATCTACGTGACAACTGCACATGAGTTAGAGTCCTTGGTAGCCCGAATGTTGTGCTTAGTTTTTTTGTTCTCTTCTAGTTCCCATTACCACAGCGGTGAAAGCTTTTGTAGATAGTGTAATTCAGTTACGTGTCTTCTGCACCTCCCAAAAGACATCAGTTTTGCAGTGTGAAGGGAAAACAAGTTGGCAGACAAAAAGCAGAGAGTCCCACCTGGTGCTGTTAAAGGGTACAACAGTTCAAATCAAACAAATAACAGCACCCGAGCCTGAAACACTCCACCAGCTCTGACCGGGGACCAGCGAGCCCACGGTCATTGGAGTAACAGCGGACTCCGACCTCCCTTTTAATCGTCCACTGACACGCCTGTATAAATAACTAAATCAACAAGTCAAAGCATCTAATGGATTGAACATCAGTGGAGCATTTTAAAGCGGAAGGTAGGACAAATTGAAGAACGGCGAACATCTCTCCACAGATCTGTGTAAGACTGGTATCATCCGTGAACAGGAGGAATCAAATCTGTCATCAGAAATAAAGGCAGGCATACGAGATATTAAAAACATTAAGGATGACATCTCACTGATGAAGGTGCACCGGGTTCTTTAGTATAGTTGACTTCGACAAACGTTTGCTTTTCAAATGAACTGCTTTTAGGCTTTGGCTAAAAACAAATGAAATTGTATTAAAATGAATTGACTGAAAGGAAATGAATAGACAGTATTATTGTATACAGTATGCAGCCTCGGTGGGCCCCCTTCTCCTTTTGATATGTCCGTACAAATAACCAAATAAACAGGTCAACACATCTAACCCCATAAACCTCCTAACTCTGGTCCCTACGCTGAGGCGAGGATTACTGTTGTGTTCTGTGGTACTGTACTTCTCAGTCAGATACGTCCAAATTCATTTCATTTGAAGAATGAAGATGAATTAGTGTCTAACAAGTGCTTGCTTATAATGCTAATAATGTACAAACTGAAAAATTGCAGATAAAACCCAAACTTTTAACTCTATTTAAGGGCCCTTCCGGAGCTGCTGGCGTTAGCTTCTGGAGCGTCGTGTTGTTGGCGTCATGAGAGATGACCAAGAGCGTGGCCCCTTCACTTGCTATCGGCAAAGTCACAGTCAGTTGAGCTTTGAGGATTTGTTGGAAAGAATTATGTTAAAAAAATAGTGTGTTTGTGGTTTAGATGAGGCAGCACTTTTTCGTTTGTTTTCGTTCCATGCATCCTCTATATAATTGATTGTCCTTAACTCAAAAAACTCAAGAAGGATCCTGAGTTCTTTGATAGATCACGAACCCTGATCTGAATTCCTGCTTGTTCCCCATCTGACACCTTTCAGCAAAGGAGGGGATCTCCTCTTGTGTGGTCCTTCAATAGGTTTCTTCCAGTTTCACCTGTTTCAAAGTTGAATGAATTTAAAAGATTTTTCTCGGCTTCCTGGAACACAAATTTAACTCTCAACAAATACAGAGCTTTACTTGAAATGCCATCAAATAACACAAAAAGAAACATTATGTCTACTTAATATTAATCAGCAACAACACATGTCTCTTATTCATCTCATCCAGTCAAGGAGTTGAGTGCTGACAGACAACACTGCTGTATTTTCTCTTAATAGTATCGACAAGAATAAATATAATCTATTATTCTATTGTTTTTTTTTCTATTTCTTTTATTCGGACATTTACCTTCATTGTTAAATGTTATACAAACTCGATTTTATTTTGCAATCTTTTTACTGTTGTAATGTGCTCACTAGAATAGGAGACTTAGTGGATTGGTGCCCACTGACACTGAAATCTGTGAAACTCAGTTGTAACTAGTAAAACATCATTTTTGTTTGAGCGATATTGTTGGAGTGACTTTTCTTTTTAGCAAGCCACAATATTGGAGAAAGCGATCTCTAAAAAGTTGACTGGTTATGTAAAAATGAACGGGTGATGCAAGTGAGTATTGCAAACAAGCGTTAGCGTAACAGCCTAACCGTGACCTACCTACTAACTATTTGGTCATGCCTATAATTTGAATGCTGAATTGATTTTAATATGAACAAACACTGTTGCAGCAGAACACAGTTTTATTGTACCTCATACATATGTTGGAATTCATGAGCATAACAGAAACATCAGAATTTCAGTCTGAGTTGAATATTTATTTTTGTGAATTTTAGTCATTTTATGCTGGTGAATCATTTTTTAATGTTTTCTTTTGGGGGGGGGGGCAATTGCTGAATGGTTTTGATGAATGTGGGAGGAAACCGGAGCACCCGGAGTAAACCCACGCCACCACAGTGGACAACACTCACGCTCAAGAGGGCTCAGGGCAGAATCGAACCTTCACCTTCTGGCTGTGAGGTCACACTTGTTGACCACTGAGGCGGCCCTGAGCTCAGTCCTGCCCCAGATCTAGGTAAAGTCCTGCTCCACTGGTCTCGGTCGTTGAAGGGACAGAGGCCAGTGGAGCAGACAGAACAGGCGGTGAGCAGGACTGGAGCTCTTTATTACTTTCATCTTGGCCGGGAAAAAGACAAACCCCGACCATTTTTTTTTCATCATGAAATTAGGGTGTCTAAAAGACAAAAACTTACTACTCCATCTGGCGGTGTTGGAGGCGGCTTTTCTCATAGAGGAGAATAACCTTGAGATGGTGTAGTGTTGTTTTGGTCGTGTCAGGTGAGCTTTGAAAGTGGAGGCAATGTGTTTTCAAATATTGGATTCCTAAACTCATGGCAGCTAGCACATTCTCCACAGCCCTCCTCACACAGGTCCTTGAAAACGTCCTTGTGGAGGTGTTAAAAGTTTCTGGGTAATATCATAAGTGGCGCCCTCGACTTTGGTACGTTTTTTTGAACATTCGTTGTTTGATGCTCTCTAAGTGTGGAAAGGCGCAGCTCAATTCTGACTTTCTGAATGTCACTTGAAAACTTCTCCACGAGAATCTGACATACACTTTCCTTTTTTCTCGCCGTCTCCTCCCCAGCGATGACCTCTGGGAGCCTGCGGCGTTGCCAGTGACTCGGTGTCCGCTCATGCGAGTGTCACCCTGCCACTGTGCTTGCCGCCTGAGTTTTCACCCACCAGCCCATCATGGACAGAAACACGTCACTTTGTTCCGTATGTCGGCATACAGGTTAGCATGCGACTCAGGAACAGACACCGTCCTGTAAGTTTAAACTTTTCCAATTGGTTCTGGAATAATCTCATCTGCGATGTGATTGTAGAGAAGATCGCTAAGTTCTTTTGTGAAAACCAGAACTGTAGAAGGTGTGATGTTTTTGAATCTCGAAACACACACACCTCATTTCCATCTTTTTGTTTTTCGTCATCCTCTGTCACAAGCAGAGTCAAGCCCTAGCCATAAGGACTGGAATGACTCTCTGCCTTCAACTTTGGAGTCCTGGTTGAATTTAGTCTTGACTTGTGCGACTATTCGATGAATGGATGCTTTGGCAAACCTCTTTCTTGAAAAAACTCTTAATCTTTCTCCTCACTACTTTAAGAGCACGCTTTGCCGTCTGTTGGGATCTGGGGCTTGCGCGCGCAGATTCGATCGCTTTCAAACTCTCAGTCTCTGCACTTAACAACTGAGCGATGTCATCTGCTGCAGTTTTAATCTCCAGAGAATCTTCAGACTGCAGCAGCTCATACTCAGAGTCTGACACTTCATCCAACAGAGGTTCTATGATTGATTGAACCTCCTAGCTAATTATTTCCTGGACAGCCTTACTTTTTCACTCACAATGCTGTCCTCTGATGAGACCTCCTCCTCTGCTGTGTCTGACTCCACAGAACTGACCGGTGACTGATCAGTGTCTGCGACACCACGTCCTCCAGCTCGAGGTGGTCCTCACTGTTCTTTGTCTCTATGGAATGATGGTCCGCCTCCTTCTCTTTCTGTCTGGTTGCGGTTTGTGCAGGTTTTGGTCTTGGCTGCTAATGCTTTCAACATTCTGCAGGCATGCTTGATCATTGTGTTAAGTCTGCAGGGGAGTGACACGATCCAGTAAAGCTCCTCAAGGGCGCGAAGTGGCCATGGCAGATTGGATTCTTTCTGCCACCTCTTCCTCCATCAGCTTTGTCAGTCGCTTGAGCCGACCACGCTGGACTGGATCCTCAGGGTCCAGAACCTCATCGAAAATCTGAGAGACTGTGCTGCCCAGACCGTCTGAAGATTCTCAGACCCACATCTTGCCTCTTGGGGCCGACAACATATGTTTTGAAATTGAGGTTATCAATTCCAAAAGCAGCTCGACCAGCAGAACCATAATTGGCATCATCAGGGGTACCTGATTGAAATAGTTTCCACTGTTCGCTGTCATCCTGGCAAAAGTCTGTGATCAGTGGCTGAAGACCATCGACCAGGACCTGTGGTGTGTTCCCTTTCTGTGACTCTTTTGTATCCATGGTGACTCTTTGTGTGTGTATGTGTGTTTAGAAAATCCCTGGTTCAGTTTTCCTGGGCGGGCCTCTCAGTGTAAACACTAGCAGAACTGAAGATTAACTGAGCGTGCAGGCAGGGACGGACTAATAAATAGGCGTTACGCAGCGTCATTAATTGCGTCATAAAAACATCAAAGGCATTATGGGGAAGGCCCAGATCAAAGGATTGACTACGTTAAGCCCCGCCCCAAACAGCGACCGTAACCTAGCGACCGTCGCTAGGCACCCGTGGCGCCTAGCAACCGTCGCTAGGCACCGTGGCGCTTTGGCTCATTTCTCCTTTTCGTTGGAGTCGGCGGAAGCGTCCAAGTCACCGGCTCGGCGGATAACACATGGAGGCGACAGGTGTCATTTCGCCGCAAAACTCCGGCTTAAAATGAGAAACCAGCGAATCCTTGTTTCGCATGGCAAATTGTAACGAAAAAGTTCCGCAGTCCGGAAACAAAACCGTCTTCTCGGTCTCAGCCGCGTTACTGTAAGATATGTCCTGCGAAGCAACTCGTAAACTGGCGCCTGCTAATCATTTGATGCCAAGGACGAGAGGCTGACAATTAGCTGAACGTTTTCCCGCGTAAAGACCAGTGACAAAATATCATTCATTACTACACAGATACAGGCACCAACATGTACAAATTGTGAACCATTGCCTGCATCAGTATTAACAGTTGTATGAAATTGTTAATACTGATGCAGGCATATCTGCTCATTACCGTTGTAGCTGGTCCGAGCTAAATCGAACCACTTCAGTCCCAGTCCCGCGGTCCATAAATCTGCGTGCGTATTTTGGTCTTTTTTCTAATCTTTGCTTCTTTTTTTTTAATTGATCAAATATTGGGCCATTCGACCACTTTGAGCCTCTAACTGTTCTGAAGCATTCTGAGAAGTTTAGATGGAAATCTCTTCTTGCTGGGACTGACAAAACTCATAGACATCTGAACATGTGACCACGGACCCCAACCAGGCGTGGCCTCTCAGTAAGTCACGTGATGAAAACCACTGGTTTCATCTTTACCAATATGTGCTATTTTATACACTTATCATATGTTTTCTTACGTATAAAATTGTAATCCGAGAAGTAACTAGCAGCCGTTAAATAAATGCAGTGGAGTTGAAGCAGCTTATTAAGTAGCATAAAATGGAAAAGTAGTGGTACCCTCAAAAGTGTGCTTAACTATAGTAGTTGGTGAATGTACTTTCGAATAGGCGTAGTTGTGACACTGATCATGAATCCATTGTTGCTGTAAGGACACTGATCAGACCAACTTTAAAGTCAGAGACAGATTAATAGTGAATTACTGATGTTTTACATATTCAAGTCTCGTCTGACATTCTCAGGTCTCATCTCACCACCGCAGCCTCATTTTATTAGAACACTAAACAAAAAATGTGAATCTACGTGACAACTGCACATGAGTTAGAGTCCTTGGTAGCCCAGATGTTGTGCTTAGTTTTTTGTTCTCTTCTAGTTCCCATTACCACAGCGGTGAAAGCTTTTGTAGATAGTGTAATTCAGTTACGTGTCTTCTGCACCTCCCAAAGACATTTAACACCAGTTCAGATGCAGCTATATTTCTACACAAGAAACAATAATGTTCACTAGTATTTACAATTGTACAGAAAGTGTCTCTAGGGACAGACAAGTACTCTATGAAAGTCAAAATTACCCAGTGCGATATTGGCTTCTTTATTTTAACAACTTATTATTTACTTACAGAAATGAACAAATAAAGTTATAGGCAGCGCCCTGAGAATATTATATCTAAACAGATGAATGGGTTGTGCGAAGTTTCAAAGAACAAGTCTGCTTCATCTGCTGTTTCATACCGTATATCTGTTATTTCATTGCCCTCTTATTCACAATCAATGTGGCGAAAATACATTGATAACACCACCCTCAGGTTCAGGCTGGAGTTCAGGCTTCTGGGACCAGAGCCTGCAGGTAATGAGGCACCTTAAGCCTCTAGAGGGAGCTGTGGCCCACGTTCTGTCACATACAAGTCTCCACAGAAGCCAACCAGCATTGTCTTATATGGCAAATGTGGCAGAAATGTTATAAATTGATAAGCAAAATATCTTGATCTCAAAAGTGTGTATTTATCTCATTAAAGGCTAAAGAAGTTTCCCTTGCATTTCTGTGTCAAAATTAATTAACCACATTGATAACTACATGAACAAATTCATGGTACATCTGTCGTGTATAACTAATTTCTAAATACCCTTTCCCTCTAATTGTGAGAAATGCAGTATGTCCATGCTTAAACACGTGTGTGACACAATGAAGATTAGTGGTTTAGGGCTGATTTTGTTGATGATTTTGACACAAACTATTAAAACAAGCTGAAAAGTACTTAGAACTGTCTATCAGGGGTGTGCCCACCACAGACCTTAGTAGGAAGGTCAGATATCAGCCAGAAGGGACCATTTCATATTAAATAACATTTCTGTGTCATTTCTTCTTTGTCGATTGTCATGTGTACACACACACACACATACACATATATATTTACATTTTTCTAGTTTTTATTGAAATGTAAAAGTTCAAGTCAATGAATAACCTTAAATGGTACAAAAGTTGAGCAGTAAACTTCCGGCGTAAAAAGAAGAAAAAGAAAAATAATGAAAACTTCATATAAAACTGGCCTTTTTCAGAGATTGGGAAATTGGTTAACTTACAGCTTTTCTGCTGCAATGGAAGTAAATGAAGCCTTGAAGGTTTAGGCTTATTGTCATCTGTCTTATTGTAAAACGTTATAAAACACTTCACCTTTTGTATTTGTTTTATTGTTATTGTAAAGGTGCTCGTTGTGAATAGGAGACTTAGTGAATTGGTGCACACTGACACTGAAATCTGTGAATGTAGATTTTATTTGTTGAAACTGGTGCATGAAACTCTAAAGTAAAAAGTAAAGCCATAATATTGGAGAAAAGAGCTCTAAAAGTTCATTGGTAATGTAAAAATGAACTGGGTGATGCAGGTGAGTAAAAGCAAACATACATTAGCGCAACATCCTAACCAGAACTTATCTACTAACTATTTTTGAGTGCGTGACTATAGTTTGAATGTTAAAGTAACTTTCATACGAACACTGTTGCAGCAGAACACACAGTTTTATTGTTCTTCATACACCGTGGGGAAATTCATGGTAACTTGAAACAGAATTTCAGTTTGAGTTGAATATTTATTTTTGAATGTTATTTATTTGATGTTGTTTTCCAATTGCTGCATGTTTTTGAGGAATGTGGGGAAACCGGAGCACCGGAGTAAACGCCACCACAGTAGACAACACTCACACTCATGAAGGCTCAGGACCCGGGAATCAGACCTTCACCTCTTGGTTGTGAGGTCACACTTGTTGAGCACTGAAGTGACCCTGAGCTCGAGTCCTGCCCCAGATCCAGGTTACCTCCTGCTCCACTGGTCTCTGTCAGAGTTCAGTGGGCGGGGGTATCTGGATGTGAACAGAGACTAAAAGCTCTTTATTATTTTCATCTTGAACGAAAAAAAAAACCCAGAAATTTTTTCCTTCAAGATGGATATTAATGTCATCTACATGACACTAACCCTATTTTCTACATCTGAGGATTTTTGGAGACGGTTTTCTCATAGAGAAGAGAAGAATCTGGAGATGGTGTTATGCTGTTTTGGTGATGTCAGGTGATGTTTGATAAGCGGAGACAATGCGTTTTCAAGCACTGGTTCCCCTAAACTCACGGACACCAGCACCATATCTGCACAGCCCACTCCTTGAGCAGGTCCTTGTAAACAGCCTTGTCGAGGTTTTTTAAAGTTTCTGGGGTTATAACAAAATCGGTGCCTCGACTTGACCCATAGTTTTCAGATAAACGTTGAATCATGTCCTCTGGGTCTCCAATGGTCCAGACCACTTTTGACTTTTTGTATATCCTCGAGATGAGCTTCTCCACCACTATCCTGACAAACATTTTGTCTTTTTCTTCCCGTCCGTTGCATCCTGCACAGGTTCAGCATCGTCTCCTGCCAAGCCTAGGCAGACACTGCACCGCTTGCCACAAGTGCTGTCTCCTCTGGGAGGCGCTGATGTTGCCAGTGACTCCATTAAAGCGGCGTCACCCTGTCACTGTGCCTGGCAGCCTGGTGTTCAGCCACCAGTTCATCAGGGACAGGAAACACATCACTTTGTTCCGTATGTCAGCATACATGTCAGCATGTGACTCAGGAACAGACACTGTCCTGCAACTTTCCTTCTTTCTAATGGGTTCTGGAATAACCTCTGGCATCATCCCATCTGTGAAGTGACCGTAAAGGAGATCACTAAGTTCTTTTGTGAATACCCGAAATGTAGAAGGTGAAATGTTTTTGAATGTCCAAAACACACAAATCTCATTTCCACCTTCTTGTTTCTCAGCATTCTCTGTCAGAAGCAGAGACTCAACACTCGCCACTAACGACTGGATTGACTCTCTGCTTTCAACTTCAGAGTTCTTGTGGAATTTAGCCTTTAGCTGCGCAATTATGCGATGTATTGAGGCTTTGGCGAATCCCTTTGCAAAAAAGTTGCTTATCTTCCTCCCCACTCCTTTCAAAATGATGCTATGGTTCTGTTGGGACTTGGGGCTTGGACCTGCTGATTCTTTCTCCTTCAAATTCTTACTCTCGTCAGTACATAACTGAGCAATGTCCTCTGCAACAATTTTAATCTCCAGGAAAGATTCGGATTGCAGCAGCTCATACTCAGAGTCTGACACGTCGTCCAAAAGAGGCTCTATGATTGCACTCACCTCTTTGCTTATTATTTCCTGGACAGCTTTACTTGTCTCGCTCCTAGCGCTGTCCTTGATGAGACCTCCTCTGAGATTTCTGGTTCCACAAAACTGACCTGTGACTGGTCAGTTTCTTCAGACTCTATGTCCTCCAGCTTGAGTTGGTCCTCATCATCCAGTGTCTCTACGGTGGTGCTCTGGCTTCTTCTCTGTCTACGCGGTCTGCACAAAATTTTCATTTTGGCCGTGAATGCCTTAAACATTTTTAAGGCATGTCCAATCATCGCGTTGAATCTGCGTGGTGGAGCAGGTCGGTTCGGCACAGGTTCTGCAGAGCCCTCACTGGTGGAAGAACAGAGTTGGCGCTTTCTGTAATCTCTTCACCAAGCAAGGCTGTCAGTTGTTCTGAGCTGACACACTGGACTTGTTCTTTCACGTCCAGAACCTCAGCAAAACTCTGACTGAGTGCATCGCCCAGACTGTGCGAACATTCTTCTCAGACCACGAGTGCATTTTGGCTCATTAGAGCTGTTAACAAGGCTCTTGAAACGGTTGCTATTATGTCCAAAAGCAGCTCTGCCAACATGACTTTCGTGGCGTCATCATGGGCACCTGAGTTTAACCTTCTCCACTGCTCTGCTCTCATCCTTGTAAAAAAGGATTCAATCAGCGGGCGAACAGTATCGACTGTAATCCCCAGGTCCTCCATTGTGTTTGATGATACTCTTCTATCCATGGTGGCGCTTTGTATTTTATGAACTCTTTGGCTCAGTTTTTCAGATGCGGGTCTATCAGTTTAACACTGGTAGAAGTTCGACTAGCTGAATGTGTTGGCGGATGCACAGCCACGTGTTATACATTCATGTGATGTCGCCGATGGCGTCATTTGCACACCAAAGGCATTTTACAACCTGACGTCACAGATCAAAGGAACTGACTTTACATTAAGCCCCGCCCTAACAGCGACTGTTACCTAGCAACCGTTGCTAGGCACCGGCCACCTTCCATGAATTTCTCCTTTTCATAGGAGTCAGCTGAAGCTGAAAGTCAGGCGGAGGAGTTTTCAGACCAACTCATGAGCTGCAGCTGATAAAATATGTAGCCACAGTTCATAATAATGAATATAATAATAATTGTAATCCCGAAAGTAACTAGCAGCCGTTAAATAAATGCAGTGGAGTTGAAGCAGCTTATTAAGTAGCATAAAATGGAAAAGTAGTGGTACCCTCAAAAATTATTAACTATAGTAGTTGAGTGAATGTACTCGAATGGGCGTAGTTGTGACACTGATCATGAATCCATTGTTGCTGTAAGGACACTGATCAGACCAACTTTAAGTCGAAGACAATTAATAGTGAATTACTGATGTTTTACATATTCAAGTCTCGTCTGACATTCTCAGGTCTCATCTCACCACCGCAGCCTCATTTTATTAGAACACTAAACAAAAAATGTGAATCTACGTGACAACTGCACATGAGTTAGAGTCCTTGGTAGCCCGAATGTTGTGCTTAGTTTTTTTGTTCTCTTCTAGTTCCCATTACCACAGCGGTGAAAGCTTTTTGTAGATAGTGTAATTCAGTTGCGTGTCTTCTGCACCTCCCAAAGACATCAGTTTTGCAGTGTGAAGGGAAAACAAGTTGGCAGACAAAAGCAGAGAGTCCCACCTGGTGCTGTTAAAGGGTACAACAGTTCAAATCCAAACAAATAACAGCACCCGAGCCCTGAAACACTCCACCAGCTCTGACCCGGGGACCAGCGAGCCACGGTCATTGGAGTAGCAGCGGAGCTCCGACCTCCTTTTAATACGTCCACTTACCGCCTGTATAAATAACTAAATCAACAAGTCAAAGCATCTAATGGATTGAACATCAGTGGAGCATTTTAAAAAGCGGAAGGTAGAGACCGAAATCCCTCAGCAAGAGCATCTGAAAAGAGATGTGAAGAACGGCGAACATCTCTCCACAGATCTGTGTAAGACTGGTATCATCCGTGAACAGGAGGAATCAAATCTGTCATCAGAAATAAAGGCAGGCATACGAGATATTAAAACATTAAGGATGACATCTCACTGATGAAGGTGCAACGGGTTCTTTAGTATAGTTGACCCGACAAGCGTTTGCTTTTCAAATGAACTGCTTTTAGGCTTTGGCTAAAAACAAATGAAATTGTATTAAAATGAATTGACTGAAAGGAAATGAATAGACAATTATTGTATACAGTATGCAGCCTCGGTGGGCCCCCTTCTCCTTTTGATATGTCCGTACAAATAACCAAATAAACAGGTCAACACATCTAACCCCATAAACCTCCTAACTCTGGTCCCTACGCTGAGACGAGGATTACTGTGGTGTACTGTGGTACTGTACTTCACAGTCAGATACGTCCAAATTCATTTCATTTGAAGAATGAAGATGAATTAGTGTCTAACAAGTGCTTGCTTATAATGCTAATAATGTACAAACTGAAAAATTGCAGATAAAACCCAAACTTTTAACTCTATTTAAGGGCCCTTCCGGAGCTGCACAGCATTAGCTTCTGGAGGCGTGCGTGTTGGCGTGGCGTCGAGAGAGATGACCAAGCGGCGTGGCCTTCACTTTGCTATCGGCAAAGTCACAGTCAGTTGAGCTTTGAGGATTTGTTGGAAAGAATTATGTTAAAAAATAGTGTGTTTGTGGTTTAGATGAGGCAGCACTTTTTCGTTTGTTTTTCACGTTCCATGCATCCTCTATATAATTGATTGTCCTTAACTCAAAAAACTCAAGAAGGATCGAGTTCTTTGATAGATACGGACCCTGATCTGAATTCCTGCTTGTTCCCCATCTGACACCTTTCAGCAAAGGAAGGGATCTCCTCTTGTGTGGTCCTTCAATAGGTTTCTTCCAGTTTCACCTGTTTCAAAGTTGAATGAATTTAAAGATTTTTTCCTCGGCTTCCTGGAACACAAATTTAACTCTCAACAAATACAGAGCTTTACTTGAAATGCCATCAAATAACACTAAAAAGAAACATTATGTCTACTTAATATTAATCAGCAACAACACATGTCTCTTATTCATCTTATCCAGTCAAGGAGTTGAGTGCTGACAGACAACACTGCTGTATTTTCTCTTAATAGTACCAAACAAGAATAAATATAATCTATTATTCTATTGTTTTTTTCTATTTCTTTTATTAGGACATTTACCTTCATTGTTAAATGTTATACAAACTCGATTTTTATTTTGCAATAGTTTTACTGTTGTAATGTGCTCACTGAATAGGAGACTTAGTGGATTGGTGCCCACTGACACTGAAATCTGTGAAACTCAGTTGTAACTAGTAAAACATCATTTTGTTTGAGCGATATTGTTGGAGTGACTTTTTTTTTAAGCGAAGCCTAATATTGGAGAAAGCGATCTCTAAAAAGTTGACTGGTTATGTAAAATGAACCGGGTGATGCAAGTGAGTATTGCAAACAAGCGTTAGCGTAACAGCCCTAACGTGACCTACCTACTAACTATTTCGGGTCATGCCTATAATTTGAATGCTGAATTGATTTTAATATGAACAAACACTGTTGCAGCAGAACACAGTTTTTATTGTACCTCATACATATGTTGGAATTCATTCATGAGCATAACAGAAACATCAGAATTTCAGTCTGAGTTGAATATTTATTTTTGTGAATTTTAGTCATTTTATGCTGGTGAATCATTTTTTAATGTTTTTTCTTTTGGGGGGGCAATTGCTGAATGGTTTGATGAATGGGAGGAAGCCGAGCACCGGAGTAAACCCACGCCACCACAGTGGACAACACTCACGCTCAAGAGGGCTCAGGGCCGAATCGAACCTTCACCTTCTGGCTGTGAGGTCACACTTGTTGACCACTGAGGCAGCCTGAGAGCTCCAGTCCTGCCCCAGATCTAGGTAAAGTCCTGCTCCACTGGTCTCGGTCGTTGAAGGGACAGAGGCCAGTGGAGCAGGAACCAGGCGTGAGCAGGACTGGAGCTCTTTATTACTTTCATCTTGGCGGAAAAAGACAAACCCGACAATTTTTTTTTTCAAGATGAAATTTGGGTGTCTAAAAAGACAAAAACTTACTACTCCATCTGCCCGGTGTTGGAGCGGCTTTTCTCATAGAGGAGAATAACCTTGAGATGGTGTAGTGTTGTTTTAATCGTGTCAGGTGAGCTTTGAAAGTGGAGGCAATGTGTTTTTCAAATATTGGATTCCCTAAACTCATGGCAGCTAGCACATTCTCCACAGCCCTCCTCACACAGGTCCTTGAAAACGTCCTTGTGGAGGTGTTTAAAGTTTCTGGGGTAATATCATAAGTGGCGCCTAGACTTTTGGCCCACGTTTTTGAACATTCGTTGTTTGATGCTCTCTAAGTGTGGAAAGGCGCAGCTCAATTCTGACTTTCTGAATGTCAGCGAAGAGCTTCTCCACGAATCTGACATACACTTTCCTTTTTTCCGCATCGCCTCCGTCTCCCACCGATGACCTCTGGGAGCTGCGGCGTTGCCAGTGACTCGGTGTCCGCTAAGCGAGTGTCACCCTGTCACTGTGCTTGCCGGCCTGAGTTTTCACCCACCAGCCCATCATGGACAGGAAACCGTCACTTTGTTCGTATGTCGGCATACAGGTTAGCATGCGACTCAGGAACAGACACCGTCCTGTAAGTTTCGCTTCCAATTGGTTCTGGAATAATCTCATCTGCGATGTGATTGTAGAGAAGATCGCTAAGTTCTTTGTGAAAACCAGAACTGTAGAAGGTGTGATGTTTTTGAATCTCCGAAACACACACACCTCATTTCCATCTTTTGTTTTCGTCATCCTCTGTCACAAGCAGAGAGTCAACCCTAGCCATAAGGACTGGAATGACTCTCTGCCTTCAACTGAGTCCTGGTTGAATTTAGTCTTGACTTGTGCGACTATTCGATGAATGGATGCTTTGGCAAACCTCTTTGCAAAAAACTCTTAATCTTTCTCCTCACTACCTTAAGAGGCGCTTTGCCGTCTGTTGGGATCTGGGGCTTAGGCGCGCAGATTTGGTCGCTTTCAAACTCTCAGTCTCTGCACTTAACAACTGAGCGATGTCATCTGCTGCAGTTTTAATCTCCAGAGAAGCTTCAGACTGCAGCAGCTCATACTCAGAGTCTGACACTTCATCCAACAGAGGTTCTATGATTGCTTGAACCTCCTTGCTAATTATTTCCTGGACAGCCTTACTTTTTCACTCACAATGCTGTCCTCTGATGAGACCTCCTCCTCTGCTGTGTCTGACTCCACAGAACTGACGGTGACTGATCAGTGTCTCACGAACACCACGTCCTCCAGCTCGAGGTGGTCCTCACTGTTCTTTGTCTCTATGGAGGTGGTCCGCCTCCTTCTCTTTCTGTCTGGTTGCACGGTTTGTGCAGGTTTTGGTCTTGGCTGCTAATGCTTTCAACATTCTGCAGGCATGCTTGATCATTGTGTTAAGTCTGCAGGGGGAGTGACACGATCCAGTAAAAGGCTCCTCAAGGGCCTTAGAAGTGGCCATGGCAGATTGGATTCTTTCTGCCACCTCTTCCTCCATCAGCTTTGTCAGTTGCTTGAGCCGACACCGCTGGACTGGATCCTCAGGGTCCAGAACCTCATCGAAAATCTGAGACTGTGCTGCCCAGACCGTCTGAAGATTCTCAGACCCCATCTTGCCTCTTAGGGCCGACAACATATGTTTTGAAATTGAGGTTATCAATTCCAAAAGCAGCTCGACCAACAGAACCATAGTGGCATCATCAGGGTACCTGATTGAAATAGTTTCCACTGTTCGCTGTCATCCTGGCAAAAGTCTGTGATCAGGGGCTGAAGACCATCGACCAGGACCTGTGGTGTGTTCCCTTTCTGTGACTCTTTTGTATCCATGGTGACTCTTTGTGTGTGTATGTGTGTTTTACAAAATCCCTGGTTCAGTTTTTCCTGGGCGGGCCTCTCAGTGTAAACACTAGCAGAACTGAAGATTAACTGAGCGTGCAGGCAGGGCGGACTAATAAATGGCGTACATGGCGTCATTAATTGCGTCATAAAAACATCAAAGGCATTATGGGGAAGGCCCAGATCAAAGGGATTGACTACGTTAAGCCCGCCCCCAAACAGCGACCGTAACCTAGCAACCGTCGCTGGGCACCCGTGACGCCTAGCAACCGTCTAGGCACCCGTGGCGCTTTGGCTCATTCTCCTTTTCGTTGGAGTCGGCGAGCGTCCAGTCACCCGACTACGGCGGATAACACATGGGCGACAGGTGTCATTTCGACGCAAAACTCCGCTTAAAATGAAAACCAGCGAATCCTTGTTTCATAGCAAATTATAACGAAAAAGTTCCGCGGTCCGGAAACAAAGCCCGTCTTCGGTCTCAGCCACGTTACTGTAAGATATGTCCCTTGAAGCAGCTCGCGTCTGCAGCGCCTGCTAATCATTTGATGCCAAGGACGCGAGAGGCTGACAATTAGCTGAGCGTTTTCCCGTAAAGACCAGTGACAAAATATCATTCATTACTACACAGATACAGGCACCAACATGTACAAATTGTGAACCATTGCCTGCATCAGTATTAACAGTTGTATGAAATTGTTAATACTGATGCGAGCATATCTGCATTTTACCCGTTGTAGCTGGTCCGAGCTAAATCGAACCACTTCAGTCCCAGTCCCGGTCCATAAATCTCTTTGCGTCATATTTTGGTCTTTTTCTAATCTTTGCTTTTTTTAATTGATCAAATATTGGGCCATTCGACCACTTTGAGCCTCTAACTGTTCTGAAGCATTCTGAGAAGTTTAGATGGGAAATCTCTTCTTGCTGGGACTGACAAAACTCATAGACATCTGAACATGACCACGGACCCCAACCAGGCGTGGCCTCTCAGTAGAGTCACGTGATGAAAACCACTGGTTTCATCTTTACCAATGTGTGCTATTTTATACACTTATCATATGTTTTCTTACGTATGAAATTGTAATCCGAAGTAACTAGCAGCCGTTAAATAAATGCAGTGGAGTTGAAGCAGCTTATTAAGTAGCATAAAATGGAAAAGTAGTGGTACCCTCAAAAGTGTGCTTAACTATAGTAGTTGAGTGAATGTACTCGAATAGGCGTGGTTGTGACACAGATCATGAATCCATTGTTGCTGTAAGGACACTGATCAGACCAACTTTAGAATTACTGATGTTTTACATATTCAAGTCTCGTCTGACATTCTCAGGTCTCATCTCACCACCGCAGCCTCATTTTATTAGAACACTAAACAAAAATGTGAATCTACGTGACAACTGCACATGAGTTAGAGTCCTTGGTAGCCCGAATGTTGTGCTTAGTTTTTGTTCTCTTCTAGTTCCCATTACCACAGTGGTGAAAGCTTTTGTAGATAGTGTAATTCAGTTCGTGTCTTCTGCACCTCCCAAAGACATCAGATTTTTGCAGTGTGAAGGAAAACAAGTTGGCAGACAAAAGCAGAGAGTCCCACCTGGTGCTGTTAAAGGGTACAACAGTTCAAATCCAAACAAATAACAGCACCCGAGCCCTGAAACACTCCACCAGCTCTGACCCGGGGACCAGCGAGCCACGGTCATTGGAGTAGCAGCGGAGCTCCGACCTCCCTTTTTAATACGTCCACTGACACGCCTGTATAAATAACTAAATCAACAAGTCAAAGCATCTAATGGATTGAACATCAGTGGAGCATTTAAAGCGGAAGGTAGAGACAACGAAATCCCTCCAGCAAGAGCATCTGAAAAGAGGCGATGTGAAGAACGGCGAACATCTCTCCACAGATCTGTGTAAGACTGGTATCATCCGTGAACAGGAGGAATCAAATCTGTCATCAGAAATAAAGGCAGGCATACGAGATATTAAAAACATTAAGGATGACATCTCACTGATGAAGGTGCAACGGGTTCTTTAGTATAGCTGACCGACAAGCGTTTGCTTTCAAATGAACTGCTTTTAGGCTTTGGCTAAAAACAAATGAAATTGTATTCAAATGAATTGACTGAAAGGAAATGAATAGACAGTATTATTGTATACAGTATGCAGCCTCGGTGGGCCCCCTTCTCCTTTTGATACGTCCGTACAAATAACCAAATAAACAGGTTAACACATCTAACCCCATAAACCTCCTAACTCTGGTCCCTACGCTGAGACAAGGATTACTGTGGTGTACTGTGGTACTGTACTTCACAGTCGAATCGTCCAAATTCATTTCATTTGAAGAATGAAGATGAATTAGTGTCTAACAAGTGCTTGCTTATAATGCTAATAATGTACAAACTGAAAAATTGCAGATAAAACCCAAACTTTTAACTCTATTTAAGGGCCCTTCCGGAGCTGCACAGCATTAGCTTCTGGAGACGTGCGTGTTGACGCGTCAGGAGAGATGACCAAGGCGGCGTGGCCCTTCACTTTGCTATCGGCAAAGTCACAGTCAGTTTGAGCTTTGAGGGATTTGTTGGAAAGAATTATGTTAAAAAAATAGTGTGTTTGTGGTTTAGATGAGGCAGCACTTTTTCGTTTGTTTTTTCACGTTCCATGCATCCTCTATATAATTGATTGTCCTTAACTCAAAAAACTCAAAGAAGGATCCCGAGTTCTTTGATAGATCAGACCCTGATCTGAATTCCTGCTTGTTCCCCATCTGACACCTTTCAGCAAAGGAAGGGGATCTCCTCTTAATGTGGTCCTTCAATAGGTTTCTTCCAGTTTCACCTGTTTCAAAGTTGAATGAATTTAAAAGATTTTTTCCTCGGCTTCCTGGAACACAAATTTAACTCTCAACAAATACAGAGCTTTACTTGAAATGCCATCAAATAACACTAAAAAGAAACATTATGTCTACTTAATATTAATCAGCAACAACACATGTCTCTTATTCATCTCATCCAGTCAAGGAGTTGAGTGCTGACAGACAACACTGCTGTATTTTCTCTTAATAGTACCAAACAAGAATAAATATAATCTATTATTCTATTGTTTTTTTCTATTTCTTTTATTCGGACATTTACCTTCATTGTTAAATGTTATACAAACTCGATTTTATTTTGCAATAGTTTTACTGTTGTAATGTGCTCACTGGGAATAGGAGACTTAGTGGATTGGTGCCCTGACACTGAGAAATCTGTGAAACTCAGTTGTAACTAGTAAAACATCATTTTTGTTTGAGCGATATTGTTGGGTGACTTTTTTTTTTTCAGCGAAGCCACAATATTGGAAGCGATCTCTAAAAAGTTGACTGGTTATGTAAAATGAACCGGGTGATGCAAGTGAGTATTGCAAACAAAGCGTTAGCGTAACAGCCCTAACACGTGACCTACCTACTAACTATTTTGGGTCATGCCTATAATTTGAATGCTGAATTGATTTTAATATGAACAAACACTGTTGCAGCAGAACACAGTTTTTATTGTACCTCATACATATATTTGGAATTCATGAGCATAACAGAAACATCAAATTTCAGTCTGAGTTGAATATTTATTTTTGTGAATTTTAGTCATTTTATGCTGGTGAATCATTTTTTAATGTTTTTTTCTTTTGGGGGGCAATTGCTGAATGGTTTTGATGAATGTGGGAGAAACCGGAGCACCGGAGTAAGCCGCCACCACAGTGGACAACACTCACGCTCAAGAGGGCTCAGGGCCGGGAATCGAACCTTCACCTTCTGGCTGTGAGGTCACACTTGTTGACCACTGAGGCGGCCTGAAAGCTCAGTCCTGCCCCAGATCTGGTAAGTCCTGCTCCACTGGTCTCGGTCGTTGAAGGGACAGAGGCCAGTGGGCAGGACAAGCTGGACGTGAGGCAGGACTGAGCTCTTCACTTTCATCTTGACAGGAAAAAGACAAGCCCGACAATTTGTTTTTCATCATGAAATTAGGGTGTCTAAAAGGACAAAAACTTACTACTCCATCTGCCGGTGTTGGGCTGACTTTTCTCATAGAGAGAATAACCTTGAGATGGTGTAGTGTTGTTTTGAGTACGTGTCAGGTGAGCTTTGAAAGTGGAGGCAATGTGTTTTTTTCAAATATTGGATTCCCTAAACTCATAGCAGCTTCTTTATTCTCCTTTAGCCCTCCTCCTCTGGGTCGCCAAAACGTCCTTGTGG
>NW_024401926.1:0-31134 GCF_016859285.1 Xiphias gladius
TCATGAGTTTGAGGACATAATAGGTCACTATTATGTACATGGTAATAGTACACTATTACA
This sequence comes from Xiphias gladius, assembly GCF_016859285.1. Taxonomy (NCBI): domain Eukaryota; kingdom Metazoa; phylum Chordata; class Actinopteri; order Istiophoriformes; family Xiphiidae; genus Xiphias; species Xiphias gladius. Next base: position 61 of record NW_024401926.1, read on the forward strand.
GTGTACTATGACAAGGCAGACCAGAAATATTCAAGTTTAAATACTAGTGACAAATGTGCTTTTCATGCAAATAAAAGCTAAATTTGCGTATTTGTATAATTTTGCAAATGTATAAAGTAATTTGTAAATACTGTATATGGTAGTGATCACAAAGTCTTCTTCTTATCCACAAACAAATATAACCCTACTAAGATATAATCCTTATACTTATAATCCATATTTTTAGCTGTTTTCAGTGGAGAAGCTCACTGTATACAACGGGCTCGGCATCAAACGGAAGACAAACAAACTTAGCAACTAGCTGGTAAACATAGTGAAGCATTTATGGGCTAAAGAGCCAGATATTTGCCTCAGCTGGTGAAGAGCAAAACAAAGCTAAAAGAAGAGTCATTAATATGACTCCAAATGAAATACAGCTCCAAATGGATGCTAATTTTGCACTATGTCTGCTAGCAGGTAGCTGTTTGCAAACAAATTCATCATATCATATTCAAAGGTGAAATTTTTTCAATGTTTATAACTTGTTTGTTAATTTTTATAACTGCCTCCAAGTGGTTTAGATAAATGTAGTCCAAATGTATATTTCCAACTTGGCTGTACTTTGTTATATTCTATTTTGAGTGTGGAACTCTGAGACTCTATCTAGATTCTAATTTCACCAGTCAGCAAATGTTTGTTGCACGTTGAAAACTCATATGTCCAGCTTTTCAGCAGATTCATGTAGGATTTCCAAGAGAAAGGCATTTTTTCCCTAAATGTACAGTAGCTTATCAGCATCTGGTCAGACAAAATATACCTTAGCCACAAGGAAATTCTATGTCTCTAGCAGACCCAGCTTGCTAACTCATATTGAGACTTGTTTTTTCCATAAAGTATTTTTCTCTGTACATATCTAGCTACAGATGGGTGACAAATTAAAGGAAAAACCCGAAAATGAGTAACAGTATGACAATGCCCCCATCCACAGGGCACAAGGGGTCAGTGAATGGTTTGATGAGTATGAAAATGATGTGAATCATATGCTTGGGCATTCATAGTCACCAGATCTCAACTCAGTTGAACACCTATTGGAGATTTTGGATTGACGTGTTAGACAGCGCTCTCCACCACCATTGTCCAAACACCAAATGAAGCTGTCTTTTGGAAGAATGGTGTTCCATCCCTCCAGTAGGGTAGAGACTTGGATAATCAATGCTAAGGCGCATTGAAGTTGTTCTGGCGGCTCTTGGTGGCCTATGGTGTTAAAACCATCATAATACTATTCACAACCAAATGTCAAGTCATGTAACTCCTAAAAAACAATGTGCAAATAAATGCAGATTGATTTTATTAGACAAACCCTGAGACTTTTCATATTTTTTTTAACAAATTAACATACTGAACAAAAAAAACAATCACAACATAGTGTTTTTCAACAGGACTCAAGATTTAAGTTAAAACTATTTTGATTTGGAGCAGCTTGATAAATAGTCATCTCAATTTTACTTATAGAGCGCCAATTCATAACAGTTATCTCAGAGCATTTATATTGGCAGGGACGAAACATTTTCCCATGAGCAAGCACTTGGCGACAGTGGTGAGGAAAAACTCCCTTTTAATGGGAAGAAACCTCAAGCAGAACCGGGCTCTGGGTGGGCAGCCATCTGCTTTGACTGGTTAGGATGAGAGAGAGAGAAAAAGGGAGAGAGCTGGAGGAAAGAGAACATAGCACACTGCAAATATAGTCCCTCATCTGGTGCTGCCCACCAGGTACCCATCAGCCCAGGAAGGAGGTCTCTCTTGTATGGTCCTTCTCAAATTAAGCCCAAATGACAATGACCCCCCCAACACACACACACAGACACACACACACACACACACACACACACACACACACACACACACACACACATACACACACCCCCCAACGACCCACCTAACCAAGAAAAAGGTCCCCCTAAAAAACCTATAACAATTAAACAAGGAAAGCTGGTGGGCAGCATGACAAAAATGTGATGTAGGAATGCATTTATTAAGCTACTCAAAATTACAATGGGGTCACTAATTTGGCATTATCATTATATCCCATTGTGATTTTGTATTATTTCTAAGGGATCACTGTGGCCCGGAGTTGAGCATTGTGCCTGCAAACGCTTATACCTAATGATGTGGACAGTATGTGCTAAATGTGGGAAAGTGTGACTAGAATGTGTAACTTGTGACAAACCCAAATTGTTTTTACCTGTCACTACACAGCTTTGTCTAATAAGGGCCGTATTGAGGGCACCCTCAACTGTCCTGTCTACCACAGGCCTTGCCCTAGCCCTCTTAGACCACAGAACCCTTGGTGCTGTAGCATTCTCTGGTGCCCTGTTTGAAATATCCCATTCTCTGGTCTTCTCTGGTCCCTGGATCTTAGATGTTGTAGGCTGTGTCCTTGTCCTCTCTGGTCCTGGGACCTTGTATGTTCTAAGCTTTGTCTTTGTGCTCTCTGGTCCTGTGGCCTTAGGTCTTGTAGTCTGTGTCCTGGTACTCCCAGGTCCTGGGACCTTAATTGTTGTAGGCTGTGTCTTGGTGCCCTCTAGTCCTGGGACCTTAGTTGTTGTAGAGTGTAACCTTGTAGTCACTGGTCCTGCGACCTTAAGTGTCGTAGGCTGTGACCTTGGCCTCTTTGGTCTTAGGACCTTACGTCTTGTAGGCCGTGTCCTTGTGCTCTCTGGTCCTGGGGCCTTAGGTGTTATAGGCCTGGTTCTGGTGCTCTCTCTTTTTCCACAACCTTAGGTGTTGTAGGCTCTGGTGGTGCTATCTTACCTGATTGTCGTACCACACTGGGAGGTGGTGTTCTTCTTGGATGACCGGAAGATGCATAGAGCTTGCGGTCTGTTTCTGATATTTTAGCTGCTTTCGTATCACTCACCTTGAGACTGGGAATTATGACAGAAGACACCCTACGTGTCTTCACTCTAAGAGGAGTTATCAGTTTTGAATCAGCGGGAGACACACTGACTACACTTTCTTCATTGTAAGACACCAAATCAGAATACAACGTCTTTAAAGCCTTGTCTGTCTCTGACTGAGATGGAACTTCTGCAGGTGCCATAGACATCTGTGTGGAGACGATTGGAGACTGTTGTCTTTTTGTGGTCCCGGGTATTCCCTTCATATTTCTCAAGAACTGATTCTCTGGAAAAGGTATTTACAAAAACATGTTTAAGATGTGAGTCATAAATAGAATATATTTATTTTTATTTATTTAATGTATATTTTTATTTTCAGTGACCCAATCTGTCTGTATTTCTTTTTTCCTGTAACTCCTAATTCACACACTCAAGTCTACCAATGCTTAGGATTGGCGTATCTGTTCCGTCAGATGCGCCTGAGATGGACCACTGAAAAATGTGGCTTAAACACTTTCTATGTAGACAATAATGATCAGTAATGATTAAGTAGTTTTAATATTTTTGTCAGTAGAGTGTGGTTGATTCTATGTCTTTCTTTTGATATTTAATTAATCTAAAATAGTTCATAGATAAAGAAAGTTGTCATAATAGCTTTTACATACGAGATTCAACATTAGTTAATCATCACTAAGTAAGTACCCAGTTGATTAACAAACATGACAAAAATATTGATTTCATTCAGTAAAACAAAAGTAATTTTGATGGGACCAGTGAAAAATGATTGTATCGATGTGAGATGCCTACTACCTGACTAATACTAATAATAAAGCTTTGATAAATTGTCTTAGGACATCACTTATTATTGTAAATTATGACTTAAAAGATGATACTTGATCATCACATGTACTTATGCTATATTTGGTGAATCATAATCACACAAACTTACCCCACAGCTCTTGGTACTGAAATGAGACCACTTTGGCATCGGCTGCATGGTTAGAGCCTCTGAAGTTCAACAGCTCTGACAAATACTCAGCCAAAAATGTTGGGATATCAGCTGGTTGTGATAGGAGTGTCGCTCTGGAAATACACTCCATCAAGCTCTTCAGTCCATAAGGATATAAACCCTGGGAATCCATCTTTAACACTTTTTGAAAGTAGTCTTTCCAAATGAAATGTAAAGACTGTTTGTGATCCACAGTATGCACTACTGAATATGCCACTCCCTGTAGAATGTGTTTATGATGTCATAGACGTCTATGTCATCATCAAAGGCATAAAGTTACATAACCTAAATGTCTCTGTTAAGTCATATATGTCATAGAATAGAACACAGTTGTGTTCCATGTTCTGTTGAGCACCCTTTTTTTGGGAGGGGACGAGTTCCTTCGTTTTTCTTCTAGGGCTGAGAACTTAATTTATAATAGTTATCATATGACACACAATTTTAATCCTATGGGACATTTAAAATACTCATTTTAATTAGTCTCTTGCAATACATAATATTTACTGCTGCTCTGATTGCTGTCTAGTATCTGTTGTGCCCTTGCAGCAATATCCACGTTGTGTATCTGTAAATGTCACATACTGCAAGCAAGATATTCCCCTTGAGTATTTATTAAAAAAAAATCTCTGACTCAGTCACTACTGTGCAATATTCAAATTCCAAATTTTTTTTTTGGTGCTGTTGTGTTTAGCAAACAAAACTCAAAAAGTAATAAATAGTACATTTGATGTGCTTTTTCAACCATAGACAATAATCACTTAGTTCATTGACTTAAATATCACAATAAAAACATGAAATAACTTTACATGAGCAAATACAAACATTAGGTCCAAATGATATTCCTAATACAATACATTTCTGTCACATAGTTAATGATCATATGAGCTGTTCTCAGATTGTACTAAAATGTCATGAGTTTGAGGACATAATAGGTCACTATTATGTACATGGTAATAGTACACTATTACAGTGTACTATGACAAGGCAGACCAGAAATATTCAAGTTTAAATACTAGTGACAAATGTGCTTTTCATGCAAATAAAAGCTAAATTTGCGTATTTGTATAATTTTGCAAATGTATAAAGTAATTTGTAAATACTGTATATGGTAGTGATCACAAAGTCTTCTTCTTATCCACAAACAAATATAACCCTACTAAGATATAATCCTTATACTTATAATCCATATTTTTTAGCTGTTTTCAGTGGAGAAGCTCACTGTATACAACGGGCTCGGCATCAAACGGAAGACAAACAAACTTAGCAACTAGCTGGTAAACATAGTGAAGCATTTATGGGCTAAAGAGCCAGATATTTGCCTCAGCTGGTGAAGAGCAAAACAAAGCTAAAAGAAGAGTCATTAATATGACTCCAAATGAAATACAGCTCCAAATGGATGCTAATTTTGCACTATGTCTGCTAGCAGGTAGCTGTTTGCAAACAAATTCATCATATCATATTCAAAGGTGAAATTTTTTCAATGTTTATAACTTGTTTGTTAATTTTTATAACTGCCTCCAAGTGGTTTAGATAAATGTAGTCCAAATGTATATTTCCAACTTGGCTGTACTTTGTTATATTCTATTTTGAGTGTGGAACTCTGAGACTCTATCTAGATTCTAATTTCACCAGTCAGCAAATGTTTGTTGCACGTTGAAAACTCATATGTCCAGCTTTTCAGCAGATTCATGTAGGATTTCCAAGAGAGAAAGGCATTTTTTCCCTAAATGTACAGTAGCTTATCAGCATCTGGTCAGACAAAATATACCTTAGCCACAAGGAAATTCTATGTCTCTAGCAGACCCAGCTTGCTAACTCATATTGAGACTTGTTTTTTCCATAAAGTATTTTTCTCTGTACATATCTAGCTACAGATGGGTGACAAATTAAAGGAAAAACCCGAAAAATGAGTAACAGTATGACAATGCCCCCATCCACAGGGCACAAGGGGTCAGTGAATGGTTTGATGAGTATGAAAATGATGTGAATCATATGCTTGGGCATTCATAGTCACCAGATCTCAACTCAGTTGAACACCTATTGGAGATTTTGGATTGACGTGTTAGACAGCGCTCTCCACCACCATTGTCCAAACACCAAATGAAGCTGTCTTTTGGAAGAATGGTGTTCCATCCCTCCAGTAGGGTAGAGACTTGGATAATCAATGCTAAGGCGCATTGAAGTTGTTCTGGCGGCTCTTGGTGGCCTATGGTGTTAAAACCATCATAATACTATTCACAACCAAATGTCAAGTCATGTAACTCCTAAAAAACAATGTGCAAATAAATGCAGATTGATTTTATTAGACAAACCCTGAGACTTTTCATATTTTTTTTAACAAATTAACATACTGAACAAAAAAAACAATCACAACATAGTGTTTTTCAACAGGACTCAAGATTTAAGTTAAAACTATTTTGATTTGGAGCAGCTTGATAAATAGTCATCTCAATTTTACTTATAGAGCGCCAATTCATAACAGTTATCTCAGAGCATTTATATTGGCAGGGACGAAACATTTTCCCATGAGCAAGCACTTGGCGACAGTGGTGAGGAAAAACTCCCTTTTAATGGGAAGAAACCTCAAGCAGAACCGGGCTCTGGGTGGGCAGCCATCTGCTTTGACTGGTTAGGATGAGAGAGAGAGAGAAAGGGAGAGAGCTGGAGGAAAGAGAACATAGCACACTGCAAATATAGTCCCTCATCTGGTGCTGCCCACCAGGTACCCATCAGCCCAGGAAGGAGGTCTCTCTTGTATGGTCCTTCTCAAATTAAGCCCAAATGACAATGACCCCCCCAACACACACACACAGACACACACACACACACACACACACACACACACACACACACACACACACACATACACACACCCCACCCCCCAACGACCCACCTAACCAAGAAAAAGGTCCCCCTAAAAAACCTATAACAATTAAACAAGGAAAGCTGGTGGGCAGCATGACAAAAATGTGATGTAGGAATGCATTTATTAAGCTACTCAAAATTACAATGGGGTCACTAATTTGGCATTATCATTATATCCCATTGTGATTTTGTATTATTTCTAAGGGATCACTGTGGCCCGGAGTTGAGCATTGTGCCTGCAAACGCTTATACCTAATGATGTGGACAGTATGTGCTAAATGTGGGAAAGTGTGACTAGAATGTGTAACTTGTGACAAACCCAAATTGTTTTTACCTGTCACTACACAGCTTTGTCTAATAAGGGCCGTATTGAGGGCACCCTCAACTGTCCTGTCTACCACAGGCCTTGCCCTAGCCCTCTTAGACCACAGAACCCTTGGTGCTGTAGCATTCTCTGGTGCCCTGTTTGAAATATCCCATTCTCTGGTCTTCTCTGGTCCCTGGATCTTAGATGTTGTAGGCTGTGTCCTTGTCCTCTCTGGTCCTGGGACCTTGTATGTTCTAAGCTTTGTCTTTGTGCTCTCTGGTCCTGTGGCCTTAGGTCTTGTAGTCTGTGTCCTGGTACTCCCAGGTCCTGGGACCTTAATTGTTGTAGGCTGTGTCTTGGTGCCCTCTAGTCCTGGGACCTTAGTTGTTGTAGAGTGTAACCTTGTAGTCACTGGTCCTGCGACCTTAAGTGTCGTAGGCTGTGACCTTGGCCTCTTTGGTCTTAGGACCTTACGTCTTGTAGGCCGTGTCCTTGTGCTCTCTGGTCCTGGGGCCTTAGGTGTTATAGGCCTGGTTCTGGTGCTCTCTTTTTCCACAACCTTAGGTGTTGTAGGCTCTGGTGGTGCTATCTTACCTGATTGTCGTACCACACTGGGAGGTGGTGTTCTTCTTGGATGACCGGAAGATGCATAGAGCTTGCGGTCTGTTTCTGATATTTTAGCTGCTTTCGTATCACTCACCTTGAGACTGGGAATTATGACAGAAGACACCCTACGTGTCTTCACTCTAAGAGGAGTTATCAGTTTTGAATCAGCGGAGACACACTGACTACACTTTCTTCATTGTAAGACACCAAATCAGAATACAACGTCTTTAAAGCCTTGTCTGTCTCTGACTGAGATGGAACTTCTGCAGGTGCCATAGACATCTGTGTGGAGACGATTGGAGACTGTTGTCTTTTTGTGGTCCGGTATTCCTTCATATTTCTCAAGAACTGATTCTCTGGAAAAGGTATTTACAAAAACATGTTTAAGATGTGAGTCATAAATAGAATATATTTATTTTTATTTATTTAATGTAATTTTTATTTTCAGTGACCCAATCTGTCTGTATTTCTTTTTCCTGTAACTCCTAATTCACACACTCAAGTCTACCAATGCTTAGGATTGGCGTATCTGTTCCGTCAGATGCGCCTGAGATGGACCACTGAAAATGTGGCTTAAACACTTTCTATGTAGACAATAATGATCAGTAATGATTAAGTAGTTTTAATATTTTTGTCAGTAGAGTGTGGTTGATTCTATGTCTTTCTTTTGATATTTAATTAATCTAAAATAGTTCATAGATAAAGAAAGTTGTCATAATAGCTTTTACATACGAGATTCAACATTAGTTAATCATCACTAAGTAAGTACCCAGTTGATTAACAAACATGACAAAAATATTGATTTCATTCAGTAAAACAAAAGTAATTTTGATGGGACCAGTGAAAAATGATTGTATCGATGTGAGATGCCTACTACCTGACTAATACTAATAATAAAGCTTTGATAAATTGTCTTAGGACATCACTTATTATTGTAAATTATGACTTAAAAAGATGATACTTGATCATCACATGTACTTATGCTATATTTGGTGAATCATAATCACACAAACTTACCCCACAGCTCTTGGTACTGAAATGAGACCACTTTGGCATCGGCTGCATGGTTAGAGCCTCTGAAGTTCAACAGCTCTGACAAATACTCAGCCAAAAAATTTGGGATATCAGCTGGTTGTGATAGGAGTGTCGCTCTGGAAATACACTCCATCAAGCTCTTCAGTCCATAAGGATATAAACCCTGGGAATCCATCTTTAACACTTTTTGAAAGTAGTCTTTCCAAATGAAATGTAAAGACTGTTTGTGATCCACAGTATGCACTACTGAATATGCCACTCCCTGTAGAATGTGTTTATGATGTCATAGACGTCTATGTCATCATCAAAGGCATAAAGTTACATAACCTAAATGTCTCTGTTAAGTCATATATGTCATAGAATAGAACACAGTTGTGTTCCATGTTCTGTTGAGCACCCTTTTTTTGGGAGGGGACGAGTTCCTTCGTTTTTCTTCTAGGGCTGAGAACTTAATTTATAATAGTTATCATATGACACACAATTTTAATCCTATGGGACATTTAAAATACTCATTTTAATTAGTCTCTTGCAATACATAATATTTACTGCTGCTCTGATTGCTGTCTAGTATCTGTTGTGCCCTTGCAGCAATATCCACGTTGTGTATCTGTAAATGTCACATACTGCAAGCAAGATATTCCCCTTGAGTATTTATTAAAAAAAAATCTCTGACTCAGTCACTACTGTGCAATATTCAAATTCCAAATTTTTTTTTTGGTGCTGTTGTGTTTAGCAAACAAAACTCAAAAAGTAATAAATAGTACATTTGATGTGCTTTTTCAACCATAGACAATAATCACTTAGTTCATTGACTTAAATATCACAATAAAAACATGAAATAACTTTACATGAGCAAATACAAACATTAGGTCCAAATGATATTCCTAATACAATACATTTCTGTCACATAGTTAATGATCATATGAGCTGTTCTCAGATTGTACTAAAATGTCATGAGTTTGAGGACATAATAGGTCACTATTATGTACATGGTAATAGTACACTATTACAGTGTACTATGACAAGGCAGACCAGAAATATTCAAGTTTAAATACTAGTGACAAATGTGCTTTTCATGCAAATAAAAGCTAAATTTGTATTTGTATAATTTTGCAAATGTATAAACTAATTTGTAAATACTCTATAAGGTAGTTATCACAAAGTCTTCTTCTTATCCACAAACAAATATAACCCTACTAAGATATAATCCTTATACTTATAATCCATATTTTTTAGCTGTTTTCAGTGGAGAAGCTCACTGTATACAACGGGCTCGGCATCAAACGGAAGACAAACAAACTTAGCAACTAGCTGGTAAACATAGTGAAGCATTTATGGGCTAAAGAGCCAGATATTTGCCTCAGCTGGTGAAGAGCAAAACAAAGCTAAAAGAAGAGTCATTAATATGACTCCAAATGAAATACAGCTCCAAATGGATGCTAATTTTGCACTATGTCTGCTAGCAGGTAGCTGTTTGCAAACAAATTCATCATATCATATTCAAAGGTGAAATTTTTTCAATGTTTATAACTTGTTTGTTAATTTTTATAACTGCCTCCAAGTGGTTTAGATAAATGTAGTCCAAATGTATATTTCCAACTTGGCTGTACTTTGTTATATTCTATTTTGAGTGTGGAACTCTGAGACTCTATCTAGATTCTAATTTCACCAGTCCACAAATGTTTGTTGCACGTTGAAAACTCATATGTCCAGCTTTTCAGCAGATTCATGTAGGATTTCCAAGAGAAAGGCATTTTTTCCCTAAATGAACAGTAGCTTATCAGCATCTGGTCAGACAAAATATACCTTAGCCACAAGGAAATTCTATGTCTCTAGCAGACCAAGCTTGCTAACTCATATTGAGACTTGTTTTTTCAATAAAGTATTTTTTCTCTGTACATATCTAGCTACAGATGGGTGACAAATTAAAGGAAAAACCCGAAAAATGAGTAACAGTATGACAATGCCCCCATCCACAGGGCACAAGGGGTCAGTGAATGGTTTGATGAGTATGAAAATGATGTGAATCATATGCTTGGGCATTCATAGTCACCAGATCTCAACTCAGTTGAACACCTATTGGAGATTTTGGATTGACGTGTTAGACAGCGCTCTCCACCACCATTGTCCAAACACCAAATGAAGCTGTCTTTTGGAAGAATGGTGTTCCATCCCTCCAGTAGGGTAGAGACTTGGATAATCAATGCTAAGGCGCATTGAAGTTGTTCTGGCGGCTCTTGGTGGCCTATGGTGTTAAAACCATCATAATACTATTCACAACCAAATGTCAAGTCATGTAACTCCTAAAAAACAATGTGCAAATAAATGCAGATTGATTTTATTAGACAAACCCTGAGACTTTTCATATTTTTTTTAACAAATTAACATACTGAACAAAAAAAACAATCACAACATAGTGTTTTTCAACAGGACTCAAGATTTAAGTTAAAACTATTGTGATTTGGAGCAGCTTGATAAATAGTCATCTCAATTTTACTTATAGAGCGCCAATTCATAACAGTTATCTCAGAGCATTTATATTGGCAGGGACGAAACATTTTCCCATGAGCAAGCACTTGGCGACAGTGGTGAGGAAAAACTCCCTTTTAATGGGAAGAAACCTCAAGCAGAACCGGGCTCTGGGTGGGCAGCCATCTGCTTTGACTGGTTAGGATGAGAGAGAGAGAGAAAGGGAGAGAGCTGGAGGAAAGAGAACATAGCACACTGCAAATATAGTCCCTCATCTGGTGCTGCCCACCAGGTACCCATCAGCCCAGGAAGGAGGTCTCTTGTATGGTCCTTCTCAAATTAAGCCCAAATGACAATGACCCCCCCAACACACACACACACACACACACACACACACACACACACACACACACACACACACACATACACACACCCCACCCCCCAACGACCCACCTAACCAAGAAAAAGGTCCCCCTAAAAAACCTATAACAATTAAACAAGGAAAGCTGGTGGGCAGCATGACAAAAATGTGATGTAGGAATGCATTTATTAAGCTACTCAAAATTACAATGGGGTCACTAATTTGGCATTATCATTATATCCCATTGTGATTTTGTATTATTTCTAAGGGATCACTGTGGCCCGGAGTTGAGCATTGTGCCTGCAAACGCTTATACCTAATGATGTGGACAGTATGTGCTAAATGTGGGAAAGTGTGACTAGAATGTGTAACTTGACAAACCCAAATTGTTTTTACCTGTCACTACACAGCTTTGTCTAATAAGGGCCGTATTGAGGGCACCCTCAACTGTCCTGTCTACCACAGGCCTTGCCCTAGCCCTCTTAGACCACAGAACCCTTGGTGCTGTAGCATTCTCTGGTGCCCTGTTTGAAATATCCCATTCTCTGGTCTTCTCTGGTCCCTGGATCTTAGATGTTGTAGGCTGTGTCCTTGTCCTCTCTGGTCCTGGGACCTTGTATGTTCTAAGCTTTGTCTTTGTGCTCTCTGGTCCTGTGGCCTTAGGTCTTGTAGTCTGTGTCCTGGTACTCCCAGGTCCTGGGACCTTAATTGTTGTAGGCTGTGTCTTGGTGCCCTCTAGTCCTGGGACCTTAGTTGTTGTAGAGTGTAACCTTGTAGTCACTGGTCCTGCGACCTTAAGTGTCGTAGGCTGTGACCTTGGCCTCTTTGGTCTTAGGACCTTACGTCTTGTAGGCCGTGTCCTTGTGCTCTCTGGTCCTGGGGCCTTAGGTGTTATAGGCCTGGTTCTGGTGCTCTCTTTTTCCACAACCTTAGGTGTTGTAGGCTCTGGTGGTGCTATCTTACCTGATTGTCGTACCACACTGGGAGGTGGTGTTCTTCTTGGATGACCGGAAGATGCATAGAGCTTGCGGTCTGTTTCTGATATTTTAGCTGCTTTCGTATCACTCACCTTGAGACTGGGAATTATGACAGAAGACACCCTCGTGTCTTCACTCTAAGAGGAGTTATCAGTTTTGAATCAGCGGAGACACACTGACTACACTTGCTTCATAGTAAGACACCAAATCAGAATACAACGTCTTTAAAGCCTTGTCTGTCTCTGACTGAGATGGAACTTCTGCAGGTGCCATAGACATCTGTGTGGAGACGATTGGAGACTGTTGTCTTTTTGTGGTCCCGGGTATTCCCTTCATATTTCTCAAGAACTGATTCTCTGGAAAAGGTATTTACAAAAACATGTTTAAGATGTGAGTCATAAATAGAATATATTTATTTTTATTTATTTAATGTAAATTTTTATTTTCAGTGACCCAATCTGTCTGTATTTCTTTTTTCCTGTAACTCCTAATTCACACACTCAAGTCTACCAATGCTTAGGATTGGCGTATCTGTTCCGTCAGATGCGCCTGAGATGGACCACTGAAAAATGTGGCTTAAACACTTTCTATGTAGACAATAATGATCAGTAATGATTAAGTAGTTTTAATATTTTTGTCAGTAGAGTGTGGTTGATTCTATGTCTTTCTTTTGATATTTAATTAATCTAAAATAGTTCATAGATAAAGAAAGTTGTCATAATAGCTTTTACATACGAGATTCAACATTAGTTAATCATCACTAAGTAAGTACCCAGTTGATTAACAAACATGACAAAAATATTGATTTCATTCAGTAAAACAAAAGTAATTTTGATGGGACCAGTGAAAAATGATTGTATCGATGTGAGATGCCTACTACCTGACTAATACTAATAATAAAGCTTTGATAAATTGTCTTAGGACATCACTTATTATTGTAAATTATGACTTAAAAGATGATACTTGATCATCACATGTACTTATGCTATATTTGGTGAATCATAATCACACAAACTTACCCCACAGCTCTTGGTACTGAAATGAGACCACTTTGGCATCGGCTGCATGGTTAGAGCCTCTGAAGTTCAACAGCTCTGACAAATACTCAGCCAAAAATGTTGGGATATCAGCTGGTTGTGATAGGAGTGTCGCTCTGGAAATACACTCCATCAAGCTCTTCAGTCCATAAGGATATAAACCCTGGGAATCCATCTTTAACACTTTTTGAAAGTAGTCTTTCCAAATGAAATGTAAAGACTGTTTGTGATCCACAGTATGCACTACTGAATATGCCACTCCCTGTAGAATGTGTTTATGATGTCATAGACGTCTATGTCATCATCAAAGGCATAAAGTTACATAACCTAAATGTCTCTGTTAAGTCATATATGTCATAGAATAGAACACAGTTGTGTTCCATGTTCTGTTGAGCACCTTTTTTTTGGGAGGGGACGAGTTCCTTTGTTTTTCTTCTAGGGCTGAGAACTTAATTTATAATAGTTATCATATGACACGCAATTTTAATCCTATGGGACATTTAAAATACTCATTTTAATTAGTCTCTTGCAATACATAATATTTACTGCTGCTCTGATTGCTGTCTAGTATCTGTTGTGCCCTTGCAGCAATATCCACGTTGTGTATCTGTAAATGTCACATACTGCAAGCAAGATATTCCCCTTGAGTATTTATTTAAAAAAAATCTCTGACTCAGTCACTACTGTGCAATATTCAAATTCCAAATTTTTTTTTGGTGCTGTTGTGTTTAGCAAACAAAACTCAAAAAGTAATAAATAGTACATTTGATGTGCTTTTTCAACCATAGACAATAATCACTTAGTTCATTGACTTAAATATCACAATAAAAACATGAAATAACTTTACATGAGCAAATACAAACATTAGGTCCAAATGATATTCCTAATACAATACATTTCTGTCACATAGTTAATGATCATATGAGCTGTTCTCAGATTGTACTAAAATGTCATGAGTTTGAGGACATAATAGGTCACTATTATGTACATGGTAATAGTACACTATTACAGTGTACTATGACAAGGCAGACCAGAAATATTCAAGTTTAAATACTAGTGACAAATGTGCTTTTCATGCAAATAAAAGCTAAATTTGCGTATTTGTATAATTTTGCAAATGTATAAAGTAATTTGTAAATACTGTATATGGTAGTGATCACAAAGTCTTCTTCTTATCCACAAACAAATATAACCCTACTAAGATATAATCCTTATACTTATAATCCATATTTTTTAGCTGTTTTCAGTGGAGAAGCTCACTGTATACAACGGGCTCGGCATCAAACGGAAGACAAACAAACTTAGCAACTAGCTGGTAAACATAGTGAAGCATTTATGGGCTAAAGAGCCAGATATTTGCCTCAGCTGGTGAAGAGCAAAACAAAGCTAAAAGAAGAGTCATTAATATGACTCCAAATGAAATACAGCTCCAAATGGATGCTAATTTTGCACTATGTCTGCTAGCAGGTAGCTGTTTGCAAACAAATTCATCATATCATATTCAAAGGTGAAATTTTTTCAATGTTTATAACTTGTTTGTTAATTTTTATAACTGCCTCCAAGTGGTTTAGATAAATGTAGTCCAAATGTATATTTCCAACTTGGCTGTACTTTGTTATATTCTATTTTGAGTGTGGAACTCTGAGACTCTATCTAGATTCTAATTTCACCAGTCCACAAATGTTTGTTGCACGTTGAAAACTCATATGTCCAGCTTTTCAGCAGATTCATGTAGGATTTCCAAGAGAGAAAGGCATTTTTTCCCTAAATGTACAGTAGCTTATCAGCATCTGGTCAGACAAAATATACCTTAGCCACAAGGAAATTCTATGTCTCTAGCAGACCCAGCTTGCTAACTCATATTGAGACTTGTTTTTTCCATAAAGTATTTTTCTCTGTACATATCTAGCTACAGATGGGTGACAAATTAAAGGAAAAACCCGAAAAATGAGTAACAGTATGACAATGCCCCCATCCACAGGGCACAAGGGGTCAGTGAATGGTTTGATGAGTATGAAAATGATGTGAATCATATGCTTGGGCATTCATAGTCACCAGATCTCAACTCAGTTGAACACCTATTGGAGATTTTGGATTGACGTGTTAGACAGCGCTCTCCACCACCATTGTCCAAACACCAAATGAAGCTGTCTTTTGGAAGAATGGTGTTCCATCCCTCCAGTAGGGTAGAGACTTGGATAATCAATGCTAAGGCGCATTGAAGTTGTTCTGGCGGCTCTTGGTGGCCTATGGTGTTAAAACCATCATAATACTATTCACAACCAAATGTCAAGTCATGTAACTCCTAAAAAACAATGTGCAAATAAATGCAGATTGATTTTATTAGACAAACCCTGAGACTTTTCATATTTTTTTTAACAAATTAACATACTGAACAAAAAAAAACAATCACAACATAGTGTTTTTCAACAGGACTCAAGATTTAAGTTAAAACTATTGTGATTTGGAGTAGCTTGATAAATAGTCATGTCAATTTTACTTATAGAGCGCCAATTCATAACAGTTATCTCAGAGCATTTATATTGGCAGGGACGAAACATTTTCCCATGAGCAAGCACTTGGCGACAGTGGTGAGGAAAAACTCCCTTTTAATGGGAAGAAACCTCAAGCAGAACCGGGCTCTGGGTGGGCAGCCATCTGCTTTGACTGGTTAGGATGAGAGAGAGAGAGAAAGGGAGAGAGCTGGAGGAAAGAGAACATAGCACACTGCAAATATAGTCCCTCATCTGGTGCTGCCCACCAGGTACCCATCAGCCCAGGAAGGGGGTCTCTCTTGTATGGTCCTTCTCAAATTAAGCCCAAATGACAATGACCCCCCCAACACACACACACAGACACACACACACACACACACACACACACACACACACACACACACACCCCACCCCCCAACGACCCACCTAACCAAGAAAAAGGTCCCCCTAAAAAACCTATAACAATTAAACAAGGAAAGCTGGTGGGCAGCATGACAAAAATGTGATGTAGGAATGCATTTATTAAGCTACTCAAAATTACAATGGGGTCACTAATTTGGCATTATCATTATATCCCATTGTGATTTTGTATTATTTCTAAGGGATCACTGTGGCCCGGAGTTGAGCATTGTGCCTGCAAACGCTTATACCTAATGATGTGGACAGTATGTGCTAAATGTGGGAAAGTGTGACTAGAATGTGTAACTTGTGACAAACCCAAATTGTTTTTACCTGTCACTACACAGCTTTGTCTAATAAGGGCCGTATTGAGGGCACCCTCAACTGTCCTGTCTACCACAGGCCTTGCCCTAGCCCTCTTAGACCACAGAACCCTTGGTGCTGTAGCATTCTCTGGTGCCCTGTTTGAAATATCCCATTCTCTGGTCTTCTCTGGTCCCTGGATCTTAGATGTTGTAGGCTGTGTCCTTGTCCTCTCTGGTCCTGGGACCTTGTATGTTCTAAGCTTTGTCTTTGTGCTCTCTGGTCCTGTGGCCTTAGGTCTTGTAGTCTGTGTCCTGGTACTCCCAGGTCCTGGGACCTTAATTGTTGTAGGCTGTGTCTTGGTGCCCTCTAGTCCTGGGACCTTAGTTGTTGTAGAGTGTAACCTTGTAGTCACTGGTCCTGCGACCTTAAGTGTCGTAGGCTGTGACCTTGGCCTCTTTGGTCTTAGGACCTTACGTCTTGTAGGCCGTGTCCTTGTGCTCTCTGGTCCTGGGGCCTTAGGTGTTATAGGCCTGGTTCTGGTGCTCTCTTTTTCCACAACCTTAGGTGTTGTAGGCTCTGGTGGTGCTATCTTACCTGATTGTCGTACCACACTGGGAGGTGGTGTTCTTCTTGGATGACCGGAAGATGCATAGAGCTTGCGGTCTGTTTCTGATATTTTAGCTGCTTTCGTATCACTCACCTTGAGACTGGGAATTATGACAGAAGACACCCTACGTGTCTTCACTCTAAGAGGAGTTATCAGTTTTGAATCAGCGGGAGACACACTGACTACACTTTCTTCATTGTAAGACACCAAATCAGAATACAACGTCTTTAAAGCCTTGTCTGTCTCTGACTGAGATGGAACTTCTGCAGGTGCCATAGACATCTGTGTGGAGACGATTGGAGACTGTTGTCTTTTTGTGGTCCCGGGTATTCCCTTCATATTTCTCAAGAACTGATTCTCTGGAAAAGGTATTTACAAAAACATGTTTAAGATGTGAGTCATAAATAGAATATATTTATTTTTATTTATTTAATGTAAATTTTTATTTTCAGTGACCCAATCTGTCTGTATTTCTTTTTTCCTGTAACTCCTAATTCACACACTCAAGTCTACCAATGCTTAGGATTGGCGTATCTGTTCCGTCAGATGCGCCTGAGATGGACCACTGAAAAATGTGGCTTAAACACTTTCTATGTAGACAATAATGATCAGTAATGATTAAGTAGTTTTAATATTTTTGTCAGTAGAGTGTGGTTGATTCTATGTCTTTCTTTTGATATTTAATTAATCTAAAATAGTTCATAGATAAAGAAAGTTGTCATAATAGCTTTTACATACGAGATTCAACATTAGTTAATCATCACTAAGTAAGTACCCAGTTGATTAACAAACATGACAAAAATATTGATTTCATTCAGTAAAACAAAAGTAATTTTGATGGGACCAGTGAAAAATGATTGTATCGATGTGAGATGCCTACTACCTGACTAATACTAATAATAAAGCTTTGATAAATTGTCTTAGGACATCACTTATTATTGTAAATTATGACTTAAAAAGATGATACTTGATCATCACATGTACTTATGCTATATTTGGTGAATCATAATCACACAAACTTACCCCACAGCTCTTGGTACTGAAATGAGACCACTTTGGCATCGGCTGCATGGTTAGAGCCTCTGAAGTTCAACAGCTCTGACAAATACTCAGCCAAAAATTTGGGATATCAGCTGGTTGTGATAGGAGTGTCGCTCTGGAAATACACTCCATCAAGCTCTTCAGTCCATAAGGATATAAACCCTGGGAATCCATCTTTAACACTTTTTGAAAGTAGTCTTTCCAAATGAAATGTAAAGACTGTTTGTGATCCACAGTATGCACTACTGAATATGCCACTCCCTGTAGAATGTGTTTATGATGTCATAGACGTCTATGTCATCATCAAAGGCATAAAGTTACATAACCTAAATGTCTCTGTTAAGTCATATATGTCATAGAATAGAACACAGTTGTGTTCCATGTTCTGTTGAGCACCCTTTTTTTGGGAGGGGACGAGTTCCTTCGTTTTTCTTCTAGGGCTGAGAACTTAATTTATAATAGTTATCATATGACACACAATTTTAATCCTATGGGACATTTAAAATACTCATTTTAATTAGTCTCTTGCAATACATAATATTTACTGCTGCTCTGATTGCTGTCTAGTATCTGTTGTGCCCTTGCAGCAATATCCACGTTGTGTATCTGTAAATGTCACATACTGCAAGCAAGATATTCCTTGAGTATTTATTAAAAAAAAATCTCTGACTCAGTCACTACTGTGCAATATTCAAATTCCAAATTTTTTTTTTGGTGCTGTTGTGTTTAGCAAACAAAACTCAAAAAGTAATAAATAGTACATTTGATGTGCTTTTTCAACCATAGACAATAATCACTTAGTTCATTGACTTAAATATCACAATAAAAACATGAAATAACTTTACATGAGCAAATACAAACATTAGGTCCAAATGATATTCCTAATACAATACATTTCTGTCACATAGTTAATGATCATATGAGCTGTTCTCAGATTGTACTAAAATGTCATGAGTTTGAGGACATAATAGGTCACTATTATGTACATGGTAATAGTACACTATTACAGTGTACTATGACAAGGCAGACCAGAAATATTCAAGTTTAAATACTAGTGACAAATGTGCTTTTCATGCAAATAAAAGCTAAATTTGCGTATTTGTATAATTTTGCAAATGTATAAAGTAATTTGTAAATACTGTATATGGTAGTGATCACAAAGTCTTCTTCTTATCCACAAACAAATATAACCCTACTAAGATATAATCCTTATACTTATAATCCATATTTTTTAGCTGTTTTCAGTGGAGAAGCTCACTGTATACAACGGGCTCGGCATCAAACGGAAGACAAACAAACTTAGCAACTAGCTGGTAAACATAGTGAAGCATTTATGGGCTAAAGAGCCAGATATTTGCCTCAGCTGGTGAAGAGCAAAACAAAGCTAAAAGAAGAGTCATTAATATGACTCCAAATGAAATACAGCTCCAAATGGATGCTAATTTTGCACTATGTCTGCTAGCAGGTAGCTGTTTGCAAACAAATTCATCATATCATATTCAAAGGTGAAATTTTTCAATGTTTATAACTTGTTTGTTAATTTTATAACTGCCTCCAAGTGGTTTAGATAAATGTAGTCCAAATGTATATTTCCAACTTGGCTGTACTTTGTTATATTCTATTTTGAGTGTGGAACTCTGAGACTCTATCTAGATTCTAATTTCACCAGTCAGCAAATGTTTGTTGCACGTTGAAAACTCATATGTCCAGCTTTTCAGCAGATTCATGTAGGATTTCCAAGAGAAAGGCATTTTTTCCCTAAATGTACAGTAGCTTATCAGCATCTGGTCAGACAAAATATACCTTAGCCACAAGGAAATTCTATGTCTCTAGCAGACCCAGCTTGCTAACTCATATTGAGACTTGTTTTTTCCATAAAGTATTTTTCTCTGTACATATCTAGCTACAGATGGGTGACAAATTAAAGGAAAAACCCGAAAAATGAGTAACAGTATGACAATGCCCCCATCCACAGGGCACAAGGGGTCAGTGAATGGTTTGATGAGTATGAAAATGATGTGAATCATATGCTTGGGCATTCATAGTCACCAGATCTCAACTCAGTTGAACACCTATTGGAGATTTTGGATTGACGTGTTAGACAGCGCTCTCCACCACCATTGTCCAAACACCAAATGAAGCTGTCTTTTGGAAGAATGGTGTTCCATCCCTCCAGTAGGGTAGAGACTTGGATAATCAATGCTAAGGCGCATTGAAGTTGTTCTGGCGGCTCTTGGTGGCCTATGGTGTTAAAACCATCATAATACTATTCACAACCAAATGTCAAGTCATGTAACTCCTAAAAAACAATGTGCAAATAAATGCAGATTGATTTTATTAGACAAACCCTGAGACTTTTCATATTTTTTTTAACAAATTAACATACTGAACAAAAAAAACAATCACAACATAGTGTTTTTCAACAGGACTCAAGATTTAAGTTAAAACTATTGTGATTTGGAGCAGCTTGATAAATAGTCATCTCAATTTTACTTATAGAGCGCCAATTCATAACAGTTATCTCAGAGCATTTATATTGGCAGGACGACAAACATTTTCCCATGAGCAAGCACTTGGCGACAGTGGTGTGGAATAACTCCATTTTAATGGGAAGAAACCTCAAGCAGAACCGGGCTCTGGGTGGGCAGCCATCTGCTTTGACTGGTTAGGATGAGAGAGAGAAAAAGGGAGAGAGCTGGAGGAAAGAGAACATAGCACACTGCAAATATAGTCCCTCATCTGGTGCTGCCCACCAGGTACCCATCAGCCCAGGAAGGAGGTCTCTCTTGTATGGTCCTTCTCAAATTAAGCCCAAATGACAATGACCCCCCCAACACACACACAGACACACACACACACACACACACACACACACACACACACACACACACATACACACACCCCACCCCCCAACGACCCACCTAACCAAGAAAAAGGTCCCCCTAAAAAACCTATAACAATTAAACAAGGAAAGCTGGTGGGCAGCATGACAAAAATGTGATGTAGGAATGCATTTATTAAGCTACTCAAAATTACAATGGGGTCACTAATTTGGCATTATCATTATATCCCATTGTGATTTTGTATTATTTCTAAGGGATCACTGTGGCCCGGAGTTGAGCATTGTGCCTGCAAACGCTTATACCTAATGATGTGGACAGTATGTGCTAAATGTGGGAAAGTGTGACTAGAATGTGTAACTTGTGACAAACCCAAATTGTTTTTACCTGTCACTACACAGCTTTGTCTAATAAGGGCCGTATTGAGGGCACCCTCAACTGTCCTGTCTACCACAGGCCTTGCCCTAGCCCTCTTAGACCACAGAACCCTTGGTGCTGTAGCATTCTCTGGTGCCCTGTTTGAAATATCCCATTCTCTGGTCTTCTCTGGTCCCTGGATCTTAGATGTTGTAGGCTGTGTCCTTGTCCTCTCTGGTCCTGGGACCTTGTATGTTCTAAGCTTTGTCTTTGTGCTCTCTGGTCCTGTGGCCTTAGGTCTTGTAGTCTGTGTCCTGGTACTCCCAGGTCCTGGGACCTTAATTGTTGTAGGCTGTGTCTTGGTGCCCTCTAGTCCTGGGACCTTAGTTGTTGTAGAGTGTAACCTTGTAGTCACTGGTCCTGCGACCTTAAGTGTCGTAGGCTGTGACCTTGGCCTCTTTGGTCTTAGGACCTTACGTCTTGTAGGCCGTGTCCTTGTGCTCTCTGGTCCTGGGGCCTTAGGTGTTATAGGCCTGGTTCTGGTGCTCTCTTTTTCCACAACCTTAGGTGTTGTAGGCTCTGGTGGTGCTATCTTACCTGATTGTCGTACCACACTGGGAGGTGGTGTTCTTCTTGGATGACCGGAAGATGCATAGAGCTTGCGGTCTGTTTCTGATATTTTAGCTGCTTTCGTATCACTCACCTTGAGACTGGGAATTATGACAGAAGACACCCTACGTGTCTTCACTCTAAGAGGAGTTATCAGTTTTGAATCAGCGGAGACACACTGGCTACACTTTCTTCATTGTAAGACACCAAATCAGAATACAACGTCTTTAAAGCCTTGTCTGTCTCTGACTGAGATGGAACTTCTGCAGGTGCCATAGACATCTGTGTGGAGACGATTGGAGACTGTTGTCTTTTTGTGGTCCCGGGTATTCCCTTCATATTTCTCAAGAACTGATTCTCTGGAAAAGGTATTTACAAAAACATGTTTAAGATGTGAGTCATAAATAGAATATATTTATTTTTATTTATTTAATGTAAATTTTTATTTTCAGTGACCCAATCTGTCTGTATTTCTTTTTTCCTGTAACTCCTAATTCACACACTCAAGTCTACCAATGCTTAGGATTGGCGTATCTGTTCCGTCAGATGCCTGAGATGGACCACTGAAAAATGTGGCTTAAACACTTTCTATGTAGACAATAATGATCAGTAATGATTAAGTAGTTTTAATATTTTTGTCAGTAGAGTGTGGTTGATTCTATGTCTTTCTTTTGATATTTAATTAATCTAAAATAGTTCATAGATAAAGAAAGTTGTCATAATAGCTTTTACATACGAGATTCAACATTAGTTAATCATCACTAAGTAAGTACCCAGTTGATTAACAAACATGACAAAAATATTGATTTCATTCAGTAAAACAAAAGTAATTTTGATGGGACCAGTGAAAAATGATTGTATCGATGTGAGATGCCTACTACCTGACTAATACTAATAATAAAGCTTTGATAAATTGTCTTAGGACATCACTTATTATTGTAAATTATGACTTAAAAAGATGATACTTGATCATCACATGTACTTATGCTATATTTGGTGAATCATAATCACACAAACTTACCCCACAGCTCTTGGTACTGAAATGAGACCACTTTGGCATCGGCTGCATGGTTAGAGCCTCTGAAGTTCAACAGCTCTGACAAATACTCAGCCAAAAAATTTGGGATATCAGCTGGTTGTGATAGGAGTGTCGCTCTGGAAATACACTCCATCAAGCTCTTCAGTCCATAAGGATATAAACCCTGGGAATCCATCTTTAACACTTTTTGAAAGTAGTCTTTCCAAATGAAATGTAAAGACTGTTTGTGATCCACAGTATGCACTACTGAATATGCCACTCCCTGTAGAATGTGTTTATGATGTCATAGACATCTATGACATCATCAAAGGCTTAAAGTTACATAACCTAAATGTCTCTGTTAAGTCATATATGTCATAGAATAGAACACAGTTGTGTTCCATGTTCTGTTGAGCACCCTTTTTTTGGGAGGGGACGAGTTCCTTCGTTTTTCTTCTAGGGCTGAGAACTTAATTTATAATAGTTATCATATGACACACAATTTTAATCCTATGGGACATTTAAAATACTCATTTTAATTAGTCTCTTGCAATACATAATATTTACTGCTGCTCTGATTGCTGTCTAGTATCTGTTGTGCCCTTGCAGCAATATCCACGTTGTGTATCTGTAAATGTCACATACTGCAAGCAAGATATTCCCCTTGAGTATTTATTAAAAAAAAATCTCTGACTCAGTCACTACTGTGCAATATTCAAATTCCAAATTTTTTTTTTGGTGCTGTTGTGTTTAGCAAACAAAACTCAAAAAGTAATAAATAGTACATTTGATGTGCTTTTTCAACCATAGACAATAATCACTTAGTTCATTGACTTAAATATCACAATAAAAACATGAAATAACTTTACATGAGCAAATACAAACATTAGGTCCAAATGATATTCCTAATACAATACATTTCTGTCACATAGTTAATGATCATATGAGCTGTTCTCAGATTGTACTAAAATGTCATGAGTTTGAGGACATAATAGGTCACTATTATGTACATGGTAATAGTACACTATTACAGTGTACTATGACAAGGCAGACCAGAAATATTCAAGTTTAAATACTAGTGACAAATGTGCTTTTCATGCAAATAAAAGCTAAATTTGCGTATTTGTATAATTTTGCAAATGTATAAAGTAATTTGTAAATACTGTATATGGTAGTGATCACAAAGTCTTCTTCTTATCCACAAACAAATATAACCCTACTAAGATATAATCCTTATACTTATAATCCATATTTTTTAGCTGTTTTCAGTGGAGAAGCTCACTGTATACAACGGGCTCGGCATCAAACGGAAGACAAACAAACTTAGCAACTAGCTGGTAAACATAGTGAAGCATTTATGGGCTAAAGAGCCAGATATTTGCCTCAGCTGGTGAAGAGCAAAACAAAGCTAAAAGAAGAGTCATTAATATGACTCCAAATGAAATACAGCTCCAAATGGATGCTAATTTTGCACTATGTCTGCTAGCAGGTAGCTGTTTGCAAACAAATTCATCATATCATATTCAAAGGTGAAATTTTTTCAATGTTTATAACTTGTTTGTTAATTTTTATAACTGCCTCCAAGTGGTTTAGATAAATGTAGTCCAAATGTATATTTCCAACTTGGCTGTACTTTGTTATATTCTATTTTGAGTGTGGAACTCTGAGACTCTATCTAGATTCTAATTTCACCAGTCAGCAAATGTTTGTTGCACGTTGAAAACTCATATGTCCAGCTTTTCAGCAGATTCATGTAGGATTTCCAAGAGAAAGGCATTTTTTCCCTAAATGTACAGTAGCTTATCAGCATCTGGTCAGACAAAATATACCTTAGCCACAAGGAAATTCTATGTCTCTAGCAGACCCAGCTTGCTAACTCATATTGAGACTTGTTTTTTCCATAAAGTATTTTTCTCTGTACATATCTAGCTACAGATGGGTGACAAATTAAAGGAAAAACCCGAAAAATGAGTAACAGTATGACAATGCCCCCATCCACAGGGCACAAGGGGTCAGTGAATGGTTTGATGAGTATGAAAATGATGTGAATCATATGCTTGGGCATTCATAGTCACCAGATCTCAACTCAGTTGAACACCTATTGGAGATTTTGGATTGACGTGTTAGACAGCGCTCTCCACCACCATTGTCCAAACACCAAATGAAGCTGTCTTTTGGAAGAATGGTGTTCCATCCCTCCAGTAGGGTAGAGACTTGGATAATCAATGCTAAGGCGCATTGAAGTTGTTCTGGCGGCTCTTGGTGGCCTATGGTGTTAAAACCATCATAATACTATTCACAACCAAATGTCAAGTCATGTAACTCCTAAAAAACAATGTGCAAATAAATGCAGATTGATTTTATTAGACAAACCCTGAGACTTTTCATATTTTTTTTAACAAATTAACATACTGAACAAAAAAAACAATCACAACATAGTGTTTTTCAACAGGACTCAAGATTTAAGTTAAAACTATTGTGATTTGGAGCAGCTTGATAAATAGTCATCTCAATTTTACTTATAGAGCGCCAATTCATAACAGTTATCTCAGAGCATTTATATTGGCAGGGACGAAACATTTTCCCATGAGCAAGCACTTGGCGACAGTGGTGAGGAAAAACTCCCTTTTAATGGGAAGAAACCTCAAGCAGAACCGGGCTCTGGGTGGGCAGCCATCTGCTTTGACTGGTTAGGATGAGAGAGAGAGAAAAAGGGAGAGAGCTGGAGGAAAGAGAACATAGCACACTGCAAATATAGTCCCTCATCTGGTGCTGCCCACCAGGTACCCATCAGCCCAGGAAGGAGGTCTCTCTTGTATGGTCCTTCTCAAATTAAGCCCAAATGACAATGACCCCCCAACACACACACACACAGACACACACACACACACACACACACACACACACACACACACACACACACACACACACACCCCACCCCCCAACGACCCACCTAACCAAGAAAAAGGTCCCCCTAAAAAACCTATAACAATTAAACAAGGAAAGCTGGTGGGCAGCATGACAAAAATGTGATGTAGGAATGCATTTATTAAGCTACTCAAAATTACAATGGGGTCACTAATTTGGCATTATCATTATATCCCATTGTGATTTTGTATTATTTCTAAGGGATCACTGTGGCCCGGAGTTGAGCATTGTGCCTGCAAACGCTTATACCTAATGATGTGGACAGTATGTGCTAAATGTGGGAAAGTGTGACTAGAATGTGTAACTTGTGACAAACCCAAATTGTTTTTACCTGTCACTACACAGCTTTGTCTAATAAGGGCCGTATTGAGGGCACCCTCAACTGTCCTGTCTACCACAGGCCTTGCCCTAGCCCTCTTAGACCACAGAACCCTTGGTGCTGTAGCATTCTCTGGTGCCCTGTTTGAAA
The DNA here is from genome assembly GCF_016859285.1 of Xiphias gladius. Taxonomy (NCBI): domain Eukaryota; kingdom Metazoa; phylum Chordata; class Actinopteri; order Istiophoriformes; family Xiphiidae; genus Xiphias; species Xiphias gladius. The sequence goes on from NW_024401926.1 coordinate 26,672, forward strand.
TATCCCATTCTCTGGTCTTCTCTGGTCCCTGGATCTTAGATGTTGTAGGCTGTGTCCTTGTCCTCTCTGGTCCTGGGACCTTGTATGTTCTAAGCTTTGTCTTTGTGCTCTCTGGTCCTGTGGCCTTAGGTCTTGTAGTCTGTGTCCTGGTACTCCCAGGTCCTGGGACCTTAATTGTTGTAGGCTGTGTCTTGGTGCCCTCTAGTCCTGGGACCTTAGTTGTTGTAGAGTGTAACCTTGTAGTCACTGGTCCTGCGACCTTAAGTGTCGTAGGCTGTGACCTTGGCCTCTTTGGTCTTAGGACCTTACGTCTTGTAGGCCGTGTCCTTGTGCTCTCTGGTCCTGGGGCCTTAGGTGTTATAGGCCTGGTTCTGGTGCTCTCTTTTTCCACAACCTTAGGTGTTGTAGGCTCTGGTGGTGCTATCTTACCTGATTGTCGTACCACACTGGGAGGTGGTGTTCTTCTTGGATGACCGGAAGATGCATAGAGCTTGCGGTCTGTTTCTGATATTTTAGCTGCTTTCGTATCACTCACCTTGAGACTGGGAATTATGACAGAAGACACCCTACGTGTCTTCACTCTAAGAGGAGTTATCAGTTTTGAATCAGCGGGAGACACACTGACTACACTTTCTTCATTGTAAGACACCAAATCAGAATACAACGTCTTTAAAGCCTTGTCTGTCTCTGACTGAGATGGAACTTCTGCAGGTGCCATAGACATCTGTGTGGAGACGATTGGAGACTGTTGTCTTTTTGTGGTCCCGGGTATTCCCTTCATATTTCTCAAGAACTGATTCTCTGGAAAAGGTATTTACAAAAACATGTTTAAGATGTGAGTCATAAATAGAATATATTTATTTTTATTTATTTAATGTATATTTTTATTTTCAGTGACCCAATCTGTCTGTATTTCTTTTTTCCTGTAACTCCTAATTCACACACTCAAGTCTACCAATGCTTAGGATTGGCGTATCTGTTCCGTCAGATGCGCCTGAGATGGACCACTGAAAAATGTGGCTTAAACACTTTCTATGTAGACAATAATGATCAGTAATGATTAAGTAGTTTTAATATTTTTGTCAGTAGAGTGTGGTTGATTCTATGTCTTTCTTTTGATATTTAATTAATCTAAAATAGTTCATAGATAAAGAAAGTTGTCATAATAGCTTTTACATACGAGATTCAACATTAGTTAATCATCACTAAGTAAGTACCCAGTTGATTAACAAACATGACAAAAATATTGATTTCATTCAGTAAAACAAAAGTAATTTTGATGGGACCAGTGAAAAATGATTGTATCGATGTGAGATGCCTACTACCTGACTAATACTAATAATAAAGCTTTGATAAATTGTCTTAGGACATCACTTATTATTGTAAATTATGACTTAAAAAGATGATACTTGATCATCACATGTACTTATGCTATATTTGGTGAATCATAATCACACAAACTTACCCCACAGCTCTTGGTACTGAAATGAGACCACTTTGGCATCGGCTGCATGGTTAGAGCCTCTGAAGTTCAACAGCTCTGACAAATACTCAGCCAAAAAATTTGGGATATCAGCTGGTTGTGATAGGAGTGTCGCTCTGGAAATACACTCCATCAAGCTCTTCAGTCCATAAGGATATAAACCCTGGGAATCCATCTTTAACACTTTTTGAAAGTAGTCTTTCCAAATGAAATGTAAAGACTGTTTGTGATCCACAGTATGCACTACTGAATATGCCACTCCCTGTAGAATGTGTTTATGATGTCATAGACGTCTATGTCATCATCAAAGGCATAAAGTTACATAACCTAAATGTCTCTGTTAAGTCATATATGTCATAGAATAGAACACAGTTGTGTTCCATGTTCTGTTGAGCACCCTTTTTTGGGAGGGGACGAGTTCCTTCGTTTTTCTTCTAGGGCTGAGAACTTAATTTATAATAGTTATCATATGACACACAATTTTAATCCTATGGGACATTTAAAATACTCATTTTAATTAGTCTCTTGCAATACATAATATTTACTGCTGCTCTGATTGCTGTCTAGTATCTGTTGTGCCCTTGCAGCAATATCCACGTTGTGTATCTGTAAATGTCACATACTGCAAGCAAGATATTCCCTTGAGTATTTATTTAAAAAATCTCTGACTCAGTCACTACTGTGCAATATTCAAATTCCAAATTTTTTTTTTGGTGCTGTTGTGTTTAGCAAACAAAACTCAAAAAGTAATAAATAGTACATTTGATGTGCTTTTTCAACCATAGACAATAATCACTTAGTTCATTGACTTAAATATCACAATAAAAACATGAAATAACTTTACATGAGCAAATACAAACATTAGGTCCAAATGATATTCCTAATACAATACATTTCTGTCACATAGTTAATGATCATATGAGCTGTTCTCAGATTGTACTAAAATGTCATGAGTTTGAGGACATAATAGGTCACTATTATGTACATGGTAATAGTACACTATTACAGTGTACTATGACAAGGCAGACCAGAAATATTCAAGTTTAAATACTAGTGACAAATGTGCTTTTCATGCAAATAAAAGCTAAATTTATGTATTTGTATAATTTTGCAAATGTATAAAGTAATTTGTAAATACTGTATATGGTAGTGATCACAAAGTCTTCTTCTTATCCACAAACAAATATAACCCTACTAAGATATAATCCTTATACTTATAATCCATATTTTTTAGCTGTTTTCAGTGGAGAAGCTCACTGTATACAACGGGCTCGGCATCAAACGGAAGACAAACAAACTTAGCAACTAGCTGGTAAACATAGTGAAGCATTTATGGGCTAAAGAGCCAGATATTTGCCTCAGCTGGTGAAGAGCAAAACAAAGCTAAAAGAAGAGTCATTAATATGACTCCAAATGAAATACAGCTCCAAATGGATGCTAATTTTGCACTATGTCTGCTAGCAGGTAGCTGTTTGCAAACAAATTCATCATATCATATTCAAAGGTGAAATTTTTTCAATGTTTATAACTTGTTTGTTAATTTTTATAACTGCCTCCAAGTGGTTTAGATAAATGTAGTCCAAATGTATATTTCCAACTTGGCTGTACTTTGTTATATTCTATTTTGAGTGTGGAACTCTGAGACTCTATCTAGATTCTAATTTCACCAGTCAGCAAATGTTTGTTGCACGTTGAAAACTCATATGTCCAGCTTTTCAGCAGATTCATGTAGGATTTCCAAGAGAGAAAGGCATTTTTTCCCTAAATGTACAGTAGCTTATCAGCATCTGGTCAGACAAAATATACCTTAGCCACAAGGAAATTCTATGTCTCTAGCAGACCCAGCTTGCTAACTCATATTGAGACTTGTTTTTTCCATAAAGTATTTTTCTCTGTACATATCTAGCTACAGATGGGTGACAAATTAAAGGAAAAACCCGAAAAATGAGTAACAGTATGACAATGCCCCCATCCACAGGGCACAAGGGGTCAGTGAATGGTTTGATGAGTATGAAAATGATGTGAATCATATGCTTGGGCATTCATAGTCACCAGATCTCAACTCAGTTGAACACCTATTGGAGATTTTGGATTGACGTGTTAGACAGCGCTCTCCACCACCATTGTCCAAACACCAAATGAAGCTGTCTTTTGGAAGAATGGTGTTCCATCCTCCAGTAGGGTAGAGACTTGGATAATCAATGCTAAGGCGCATTGAAGTTGTTCTGGCGGCTCTTGGTGGCCTATGGTGTTAAAACCATCATAATACTATTCACAACCAAATGTCAAGTCATGTAACTCCTAAAAAACAATGTGCAAATAAATGCAGATTGATTTTATTAGACAAACCCTGAGACTTTTCATATTTTTTTTAACAAATTAACATACTGAACAAAAAAAACAATCACAACATAGTGTTTTTCAACAGGACTCAAGATTTAAGTTAAAACTATTGTGATTTGGAGCAGCTTGATAAATAGTCATCTCAATTTTACTTATAGAGCGCCAATTCATAACAGTTATCTCAGAGCATTTATATTGGCAGGGACGAAACATTTTCCCATGAGCAAGCACTTGGCGACAGTGGTGAGGAAAAACTCCCTTTTAATGGGAAGAAACCTCAAGCAGAACCGGGCTCTGGGTGGGCAGCCATCTGCTTTGACTGGTTAGGATGAGAGAGAGAGAAAAAGGGAGAGAGCTGGAGGAAAGAGAACATAGCACACTGCAAATATAGTCCCTCATCTGGTGCTGCCCACCAGGTACCCATCAGCCCAGGAAGGAGGTCTCTCTTGTATGGTCCTTCTCAAATTAAGCCCAAATGACAATGACCCCCCCAACACACACACACAGACACACACACACACACACACACACACACACACACACACACACATACACACACCCCACCCCCCAACGACCCACCTAACCAAGAAAAAGGTCCCCCTAAAAAACCTATAACAATTAAACAAGGAAAGCTGGT
>NW_024401927.1:0-15785 GCF_016859285.1 Xiphias gladius
TACCCGCAGCCGGCTTTAAGTCGATAGGCTGAGCAGCGCGGCCGAGGACCCTAAAGTCCTGCAAAACTTAATCATGGTTTGGCCAATGAAATGTGAGGGGTGGAACCCTTGAAAACCGCTACTCTTCAGAAGAGATACAGGCCTAACAGCAGCACCATCACCAATCAATATACATGTAAACAGAAGTTCTCTGTTTACTTTCACCTTTCGACATTCCAAAACCTTTCATTCTGTGTCTGGCCCTGTGCTGACATGTGGCGTGCAGTGTCAGTGACTGTGCATCTTATCAGCTGTGGGGCAGTAACAAATTGCAAACATATGTTGGTCATTGTGACTACCTTGTGCTTCTTCCATTCATAAACATACAGTCCTACTGCTAGGATGCATGACCATTTGATATCAGGGAGCTGGGTCTGTTTCTTTCTACTCAATACAATCTGGGGTAGAGTATAACACCAATGTAAACTACGTCAGTCTCTTCCCATAAATTTATGGGCAGTTTAGCGACTTTTAAAAGGAATGCATTTTGTCTAGTCATCTGCATTCACACTGTGGGAACTGAACGGCTACTGATTGGAACACCACTCGATCCTATTGTTAAACATGTTTTCCCACTTTTCTGGGGTTTTTGTAAAGAATTTGAGCATCTGCTACTTAAAAAACTGAGTTTGTAACCTGGATCTACTAGAAACTTTACAGGATAATTAGATATCATGAGTGTTAGCTCTGGAAATTTCTTGTAGCTTTTATCAGTGGAATACATAGCAAATTTGAAATAGGTGTTCCCTATGGTATTTTTAGCTTCTAATTGTGTGGATGTGGGTGTGGGGGTGTGTGCTGTGGTTCTGGAAAGATGATGCTCACGCTCCGAGGAGTCCGCTCCCAGAGTCCCTCATACTTTCACTTGGATGGCAAGTCCAGATCCCCTAACATCTTCTTAGGGCATTCCGCCTGCCCAGTGCCTGGCCCCCACCAATAATGATGCATGCATCTGGATCACTCCCTTGGTCTGCCTCTTCCGCCCTCCTCCCCCTCTCCACTTTACCTCCCCGATCGATGCTAGAGATGGTCTACGTGGGTGAGATCTGCAATCTGATTGAACACTTAATGTAAGCTGGTTAATAAAATCGTCTTCAACATCTTTTGCCTGCTTTTTTCTTGGCAGCAGTCATCACGTCTCTGGAGCTGTTCCCTCAGCGTGTTTTCTTGCATGTTTGCAAGAATAGTTACCGAAATGAACTAAAGGGATTTTGCCAAGAATTCTGCATAGTGCTTACTCACTGTTTGCAGTAACTCTGGCCCTCATTCTGCTCCAGGAATGATGTTCTTTCAAATTGAACTTCGTATGGGTCCAAGCGGTTCCAACTTGCCCATATAATGTCGGATCTCTTGGGGCCACTGTGGACATCAAAGGCCGGCGTCAGTCGTGCTAAAAACGCACTGCAGGTTTCTTGTGGCCCCGAGTCATGGAGGTGATGGCAGATAAGTTCAGTCTCAAAATTTCCTTTTGACAGGCGTCAATGAGGTCTCACACAGCGTTGGCATATGACTATTGTCATCACTATCAAAGTCTGGATTTTCAGGCGGCAAGACACTGTTGCGGCTGTGAATACATTTTGGATCTTGTGGAAGTCACTTGAAAGGGGTTTTGTTCATCAGCACGTCGCCTTTCGGGCGTAATTGGTCTGTATTCTTGGATGAACTGCTCCAGGTCAGATTCCCATCTGGTGAGGTTGTCTTTGGGGCTGCAGATATGTGTCAGTGCTTCAGCCACGCCGGCTTCTGACCAAGGTCTGAACACAAGCATAGGACCTCTTGCACCAGCAACCGACCATGGGCATGATTGGAGAAGTGGAGGGTTAGGAACAGGATCCTCGCCGGTCTCTGTATCTTTGTTGGGCAGCTTGGCGGGTGCGTGAAAAGGCGTATACACGTTGTTGGTTTCTTATATGGAGGAGGTGCGGTGGAGCAGAGTCAGATCCAGGCCATCAGTTCCTCAGAACCTCGGTGAGAAGGATACAGATTGTTCATGGGCGGTGGTTCAAAAAAATTTTCAGTCTTTGTGTCATTGTGTTTTTTAGTTCTCTGCCTTTCCCTTTTCTTTGCCTCATCTCTCCACATCTCAAACGCTTTCCAATCTGCCTTAAATATATCATTGTTTTCTTACCTTTGGACAGAGCAAAATGCTGAGCTGCACTCATAAATTCAGCCTTTCGCAGCTGTGCTTTCAGATGCCCTAGTTGATTCTCGCTTAAACTGCCCTTCGAAGGGAACCCCAGTTCGATCCATTTCTGGATTTGGTTCAAACTCCCAGGATAGCGGCGAAAGGCACTCTTTAGCTCGTCTGTCTCTTCCGTGCTTTGCCGCTGCCCATCTCTAGTTACCCGTCTATCTGTATGACCAAAAGTGTGCGTTAGTGATCAATAGGTCACAGTATGCATACAAACCCAGGAGATACTACGGCTGTAACTATGACACGTCTGTCAACACACTACTCTGAGCTGTGAGATTTTCCAAAACATCGTAACTCTTTCTGAATGCTGATCACTGCATGTCTCCACCGTACGTGGTTGTCCGTTGGATCGGATCGGCGAACCGGTCTCCGCAGGATGGCAGTCTCAATGGGAGTTTAGTTTGGCCCGTCTGTCCGTCCGGCGGAGTCAGATCCGCGTCGATCCATCCTAAATGCGCCAAGTGTTAGGCTAGAAAAGGCCTTTAGGTGAGAACAAAGAACAACAATAAGTCTATGAAGATTCAAATGATTTATGACAGAATATCAAGTCGAATTAAAGAGAACAACAATCAGTATCCGGCAATGATCATCAGACAGGGACAAGAGTCTATCTATTCGGCCGAATAGGGTGCAGCACTCTTTCCACCACTGAGGTTTCAGAGTCCGCACACGTGCCAACTATAAGACAAATCCTTATATACAGTGATGGTCACGTAGCCGTTGTCGTCAGCACGAATCTGCACAAATGTACAGCCGGTTCAGACCAGCATTTATTTGTTATAATCAGTACATACGGTTCATTCAAACAATCCTAAGTTCAGAAAACATAGCATCCCTTTACATTACAAGAACATAGTTCAACAAGTTTAATCAGTGATAAGTAGCAATGAATAAAAAGAAATAAAACATTTCCCATTACAAGCCCCCCTTTTGTCAATCTGACAATCAATTTACAGAATTAATTTTTTTTTTTTTTTTTTATCAAGAGTACAAGTACAGAGCAAAGTATCAGCCATGTAAATTCACGAAGATTCAATACATAACGTCACTAGCTCTTCACAGATAGAATCTTTCTCTAATCGTAAACACAACAGGAGAAACTCAAACACTACTGTCAGATTTGTTGTCACTACCATCGCTTTCAGCATATGGAGGAATCCAATCTGGTAGGAGAGTCATGTCTAGTAGACCCGGATCAGGTGAGGATACTAGAGCAGTCACAGCTTTCTTTACACAGGCCCTGGAAATAAACACCATCAGGGCAATCACGATCATAATGAGAATTATCACCCCCACCCCCCCGGCTAGTACTTTGACAGTGGCGCCCCCAAGACCCTGTCCAGGACTGCATTTCACCAAATGGGTTCCAGTCGTGGTCTTCGTGCAGTTCTTGAATACCCCGTTCGGTGTCTGCTACCACGTCATGCACCGCAGAGGAAGCATCTGAAATGTAAGAACAACATTCCCACCCAGAACTTTACACCGCCCCTTGGGAGAGCCAAAATCAGGTCTAAAGCCATTCTATTCTGAAGAACCATGCCTCTGATATCAGTCAGTTCGGTTGCATAGCAGAGGCGCAATGGTAGTTTATTCATGTGTCTCTCAAGCACTGTTGAAACACGGCTATTTCTTCTTGACTTTTATAAGCGCCATATGCTGGTATCACGATGCTCGAGTTCTGGATAGCCATAGAAATTGTGTGTGTGTCATTGTGTGATAGGCATAAGCTCTCTAGGGTCAGCCTGCCTAATACAGCAATTAGATAAGCTAAATAACATGTCCCAGTGACAGGTTTCTTGAGAATCGTCCTATTTTTGGAGCATGACTGTAAGCAGAGTTACCCTGAGACCAAATAGGCCTGCTCTGGTAATGCAAGACCTTCCGTTGCACTGGAAGGAAACTACCAGCTTTGTGCAATCACTTTTACCCAAGAACCCTTCTATCGTGCTAAAAATGAAAGCAAGAGAGAGATCCCACGTTGGTCTGTGGATGTACTGGAGTGGAGAGTGTGGGCTTAGTACAATTTCTATCACTTGGTCTAGTGGAATTATGGGTTGAGTACAATTATGCTGCCTCACCCAGGATGAATGGGATACCTTAAACCTTTTTGCCCATGGTGTACTCTGCACTCCTACCTCGAGACAGATGGATGCTGTATTTGGTCAAAGGACACATTCAGAATTTACCCACTGTGGGTATTCAATATTTGTTGTGTTATCTATTGTGCCTTATGTTATATGCAGCTACATGTAAGCCAAGAAGAGATCACACTTCACTGATCAGCAGGAATCACAGAAACACAGGACACTTGACCCCCAAAGGTCAAGGAATCAGGAAACAGGCACAAGCCATAAAACCCACAAAGGCGGGCTTTCTGGCACCCCCATTGGGCTGACTGAAACATACAGCATATAAAAGACAGCCACACATAGAGGCTCAAGTCAGATCTCTTCATGAGCGCTGCTGCTTGTGCAGACCTGATTGATCTCAAAGCTCTCTGCAGACAGCGAATAAATACTCATACTTATTCAATTGAGTTTCCATGCTTTTGTTTCACATCTGGAACTGGGAGAGACTGTGGCTGAAACAGAGTCACAGCAATTTTGGGGGGGCTCAAATCCCGGGGATGTGAGTAAATGAGAAAAGCGGAACATTCGAGCCTAAAAGGAGTTCTTCATGAACAAAAGACTACAGGACACAAACCGGCAACAAAATAAAGGTAAGCAGACACCTGTTAAAACAAAATCCTAGCATTATTGAATATTTTAAAACTGTGTCTGTCTGGCGTATCGATGCAAAGAACTCTGCCCAAAAGCATAAATCACAGTATAATAGAATTACAGATAGAATATAAGTGTGTAAAAGGAAAAAGAAAGAAAAAAGTGAAGCGAAATAACGTGGGTGTAGCAGAAACTTAACCGCTACTCGACGGAGGCGGATAGAACTGGAGTTCTAAGCTGGGTTAGAAGTCCGGGGATTCTTGCGACTCCACGAATTTCTATCTAAAATTAGCGGAACTTAGATTGAACTTTTTGAAGAAAATAGAATTAATAAAAGATTATGAAAAGGCCCGTGAGTTGAAGTCCTACAAATCGTCTACTATAAAATAGAGGGGTGAAAAGGCCCGTAGGTTGAGAAGTCCTACAAATACGTCTACTATAAAATAGAGGTGAAAAGAGCCCGTAGGTTGAAAGTCCTACAAATACGTCTACTATAAAATGAGGTGCAGAAAGGCCCGTGGAGGTTGAGAGAGATCCTAGGCAAATCGTCTACTATAAAATAGAGGGTGCAAGAAAAGGCCCGTGGGTTGAAGTCCTACAAATCGTCTACCCCTATAAAACAGAGGGATTGAAAAGGCCCGTGGGGTTGAAGATCCTACAAATCATTATACTATAAAACAGAATTGTGAGAAGGCCCGTAGGCTGAGAGTCCTACAAATCGTGTGTAATAATAATTAATGTGTGTATTTAAACTGTAAAAAAAAAAAAAAAAAAAAAAGCACTGTTGAAACCGCAGCTATTCTTCTTGACTTTATGCTGGTATCACGATGTCGGGATTCTGGGCGCCATAAAGTGTGTGCTTGTCCTGCATTATGTGATAGGGCGCAAGCTCTCCTGGGTCAGCCTGCCTAATAACAGCAATTAGATAAGCTAAATACTTATATCCCAGTAAAAGCAGGTTTCTTGATGCGTCCCACGGAGCGCCAACTGGCAAGTTACACAGACCAAATGGGCTGCTCTGGTAATGAGACCTTCCGTTTGCACTGGAAAGAAACTACCAGCTTTGGCGCAATCGCTGCCCAGAGAAGACCTTCTATAAAATTGCTAAAATAGAAACAGAGATCCACGTTGGTCTGTGGATAACCTGCGATTGGAGGTGTGAGCTTAGTACTAAATTTCTATCATGGGTCATTGGAATTATGGGTTGATACAGTGGCCTCACCAGGATGAATAGGACCTTACAACCTTTTTTGCCCTTGCACTCCTCAGAAGATGAATGGATCTGTATTTGGTCCAAAAGGACACATTCAAATTTACCCTGTTGGGTATTCAATATTTGTTTAGTAATTATCCTATTGTGCATATATTATATAGCTACATATAAGCAAAGAATCCACTTCTTGATGTTGAGGAATCACAGAAACACACGGACATGACCCAAGGGTCAAAGATCAGAAACAGGCACAAACCATAAAAACCACAAAGACTTTCACAATTTATTAGGCTGACTGGAAACATACAGCATATAAAGAACACACACATGGGCTCAATCAAGTTCATGGTATTGCTGCTTGTACGAACCTGAATTGATCTCAAGCTCTCCTACTTGAACAAATGATATATACCATTAATTGATTTCATTATTTCCATCGAACACACGGAGAACTGTGGCTGACAGTCCACACCATGTTTGAGAACTTCGTCCGGGATCAAATCAATGAAGAACATTAAAGCCTAAAAGGGTTTCCTTCATGAAGACAAAAAGACTGGAGACACAAACCATTATTAAAATAAGGTGGCAGACACTATTTAAGCAAATCTGTGTTGAATATTTAAAACAAGTATATCACTGACAAATTTTGAAACCACTAGCTAATCTGATATATGACAAATTCAGATGAAGATATAGGGTGTGTAAAAGGAAAGAAAAGAAAAAAGTAAGCGATAACATGGTGAATGAGCTAACCGCTTCTTTCGGCCGGGCGGATAAGACTGGGTTTCTGGCTGGTTCAGATCCCAGAATTCTCATCTAAAGTGAGACGATTAGACTTTTTGAAAAATGAATAAAGGGGTGAAGGCCGTGGGTTCAGTCTCTAAATCAAGTCTGAAAATAAGTTGAGAGCATGGGGTTGATCATAAATAGTACTCTGAAATAAGGGTGAAAGGCCATGGTTGATCTCTAAAATAAATTCCTATAAAATAGGGGTGAAGGGCCAAAACAGGACAGTCTCTAAATCTCGTCTACTATAAAATAGAGATTTGAAAGGCCATTAGAGTTTGAAGTCCTGTAAATCGTTACTATAAAAGCAGAATTTGAAAAGGCCCGTGGGATTTGAGGATCCTACAAATACAGAGGTTGTGGCTGAAGTCCTACAAATCGTGTTATAATAATAGTGTGTGTGTGTTGAAGCCTTAAAAAAAAAAAAAAAAAAAAAAGGAGACAGGAAGCCAAGCTGTAGGAGTTGAGTGTGCAGTCATAGTGGCGTGAACTATAAGGACGGGAAACTATGATTTAACACAATCTGCGTGGAGGAAAGAAAAAACACTCACGGTGTCAACAAAACCACCGGGACTCTCAGGAGCAGTTCAAACATCTGGCTGCTGAGCATTGAACCAATACCCGTACAAATAAGCGACACAGGGGTTCGTGAATAAGCGAAGAACAACAGAGAGTTTAGAAATATCAGTGGAAATTTGTTGAGAGATGAAAGATGGAGATGGGTGGGAAGACCAATGATTCTTTTGCAGGATTCAGATAACACCCTCAGGGGCCATCGGTTCTACATGCACTCCAACACAGCAGCAGGGACAAGAAGGTGAATGGCTAAAAACAAAACTGAAAAGAGTTAATAAAAAGAATAGAAACTTCCTGATATGCAGGATCCCCATTACTATATGAAAATAATGAAGCTAAAAAATAGAAAGATGGGAGGAGAAACACAGAGCAAGGGAAAACAAGCTGGTCTGTTACAGAGATCCAAGCTGAAAAAGCTGACGATATGGGACATAGGCGTGAGTTTTCGTCGAACTATTGGTCTCAAAAACAACCGAAAGGCATGATGCTGCATCGGCCTTGCACCACTTGCCCACCTCATTGTCGCCACCACCCATATTTCAACATACTTCCTCTTCGTAATAGTGGGACAGAACGATGGAAAGGATGGGGATGAGGATACAATAGAGGTCCACTGACAACCATTGTCAGGCTGACAAAAGCTAGCACAATACAACAATAAACTCAACAAGGGAACAGATATTGGATTATAGACCAGGGAAGAAATAAAGTGAGTGAAAGCGAAAGGACACAGAGGGATTAAAAGAAAAGAAGTTCAGCAAGAGGCAGACAAGGCAAGGAAGGAACGAGAGAGACTGGTACCAACAAGAACAGATTAAGCTCGGTAGAAATAATGACTAGACAGAGGAAGGAAAAAGAAAGCCAGGAGATTGGGGTTTCAGTGGAGAATTACAGAAAAAGGCCACAATGAGGCTTCTGGACAATGGGAAGGAAGAAAAAAAGAAAATGGGGTCAGAATGCGTCAGGCAGGGATGAGATAGAGAATAACTTGGGGATCGGGTAATGCGTGTAGTCTCTAAAACTGGTGGATAAGGATGGATCAACCTATTACTAATCTGGAATCCCAGGATTAAGAAAGAAACTAAGGAACAAGGTGGGAGTAGATGGACTCTGTTCCCAACCCCTTGACAGTGACCCTGGACATAGAGACGGTGCAAACCGTTACCTATCGGGGTTCCTTGACTCTGTGGATAATTGCCACTTAGTCTTAAGAGGAGATTAATTAATATCATGGCTGAGCAAACTTGACTCCCCTGACTGCAGGACAGGCCTAGCTCTAGGAGACTTGGGGCAGTAGCTGCAGGTATGTGTTCTGGTGGGCCCCTGAGAGATGTAGAATATGATGCAGGAACCTCTCAGGATACCCTGGCAGGGAATCCTTACACATAAGCAGCGCATATACTAAATTTCCTCTGCAACATAGCCATCTTAGCTGGACTGCCGAGGCAAAGAACCCAGCAGAATATATCAAATAAAGCCAAGGAACTGTGGGTAAAAGTTGACTTTCCGGGTAACCAGGGTATGAGCAGAATGGTTCCACGACAAAATAGTGAAAGGTGTTCTGAGCTGGCCAACAAAAGAATCTTGTGACAACCGGACGCTGCTGGTACTGTGAGTCTAATAGGAAAACACCTGCCATTATCTAACAGCTACCCAGGACCAGCCAACAGGATCAGGATGGTTGCAGGATCTGAAGGTAGCTAGCCCAAGTACAATTTAATGAGGCCAGGGCAGAGGTTGTGATAAAAAAAAAAACAAAGAGGTAGCAGGCTAAATGCTTATAGCTCATTAGGTAGTCTCAGCTGGGACAAGCTTGATGGTGATCAAGTATCGGTTGTCCTCCATGGGGGCCACAACTATCGAGGGGGAGGTGGTGCCTAGAGGGAGGGAGGTTAGCCTGAGGGATTCGAGGTAACATGGGGCGTGGGGTAAATGCTGAGGAATGGGTAACCTGTTTCATCTCACCGGTGGCCCCAACCATTGAGTTAGACAAACCAAGCCTGTAGAGCTACGAGAGAGGGAGAAATGGACTACCACATCACTGCCATCAGCCAACACCAAGCTACTCGGTTCCGCCTGGCATGGTTTGGGTGACACCTGAGCCGCCCTGACAAGTACCCTACTTGGCAGACAGGTGCTCAAAGTCACTCTGGAGAACACCACGCTGCCCTTTTCTGTGCAGATACTGGTGCCTGTCTAATAAAAAATATTAACCTAGAGACTCTTTATCATCTGTGCTCGCGGTGACAGGTTTTTCTCTGGGGTGTCCATTACTCTGCCTGCCGACCACTTTAGCCACAGTGGGAGGGCAGACTATAATGCATCTTTAATCTCTATGATCACGTCCCCAACCTCCTGGGGGTTGTGAACCTCTGCACCAGTGATCCAGTGGCTTTCCTATGACAACGCGAATGCACTGTGGCTGCACCTCTACCACTACAGGCGGTTCTCATATGCAGCAAAGTGAAGCTGCTGACATCTATTAGGGTTTATGCAGTGAAGCAGCAGCTGCAAGGGCATCCTGGCCATTTCTATCCATGCGGTTCTCAGCTTCTGCCTTATGCTGATATGCAATCTCGCGTAACCCTATTTTATGACGGCAGAGTTCCGGGTGACGGTGGGTTTTAGAACAAATCGAGGACATGAATAGGACTATTACACTAAACTGCATTTATGTAGGGGTTGTAACTGAGAGTTGACCTTACAAAGCGAGCAACAACAATATTTGATGGGTGAAAGAAACGGCGCCCCTCTTGATAATATTTCGCCCTCCATCTGATCATCAGGCTAAAGGTAGGGACGTCGTGAGAACAGCATTAGCACAGACAGATTGAGCCAGCGTCACCACTAAGCGAAATTTACAAAATTCAGATCACTTATGACACTTATGATGGAACATGTTCGGGGTCTCCAGACACATGGTGGGAGAAAAGCGAATCTTGACACAAGCACCATATTGCGATCGCCACCTATAACACCTGTGAGACAACACGAGGACCCACGGACGTGGATCCGTCAGATAGAACTCAAACAAGCTTAAATCTCCAGAACCGATTTACGGATCAAACAGAAGTACCCTGGCCAAAAAAAAAGGGCTGAAATAGGCATTGCAGATGCCATTGCTAAACCATTTTAAAGTTCTTTGGCAATACTCGCTTGATGGAACAAGCCTGTTCTTGTCGAAAAAAAAAAGCAAGGCAATTTAGTGGCATATCAAGGCCATCAACGCTACCACTGTCGTTATGCCATTCTGGTCCCCAACCCGTCATCATGGCTTTGACAAACCTAACTAACACCATTGGTTCCACTTGCATTGATCTAACCGCGCTTTCTTTTGCCTTCCGCTAACCCTGCGAATTACAGGACATCTTTTCGTTTCAAGGTCAACAGCTGACTTACTGAACTTCCCCAGGGTTTTGCTCTTTTGCAGAATTTTTAATCATGCAATAAAAAACATGTTAACGAATACGACCTGCCTCCTGGCCTACCTTGATTCCAATGCATTGGGCCTCTCTACATTGCCCCGACTGCTAAAACTTTGTTTAGGCGGCACTAGTTCTTATTTACCTTGCAAAAGGATTCAAGGTTGGCAGGAAGAAATTCTGGTGCCTTAAATTAGTCTCATTTTGGGAAGACAGATTTACATGAAAGGGTCAAGTTATCCACGCCTTTTAGAAGACACCATCTTTTGCGTCATAAAACCACTCACCGTCAAAGACATGCTCTTCTGGAAGCCTTAAGAACTTAAGCAGGAATTACATTTCCTGACTACCAACCTCTACAACACCCCTTGGGACATGGGTCAGAGAACATGGCAGCAACCTCACTGCCCAGCAACTGGGCCAGGCGCCCAGGCTGAAGGAAGCAGCTATCAAGCTAAAACAGAGCCTGTAGCTGACATCAGAAACTCGCCATTCCAGACTATACTGCCCCGTTTTTCTTGATGTTTCTGGAACAAACTTCTGTGTAAGGTGCTGTTCCCCAGAAAAAGGGAGAAGGAAGTTCTGATATAAGTCAGCACAATGCTGGACAACATGGAAAAAGCATGCACCCAGCTTGCACACAACAGAAGTAGCTGGCATTGCAAAAATCATTCAAAAACAGCACACATCGTCATGGACCACCCTCTACACGTTCTAACAACACACATGGCGTGATGGCATATGTTCAATCCTCTGCATTTACACTCACCACTGCGTCCAAAGGCAGCATTGCAACATATTGGGCTTGCAAACCTCCGCGTTCACACGAAGGCATCGCATGGCAGAACAGATGGGATCAGAGAACCCCACCAGTGCTGAAAGTTCAGGAGGAAAAAGGTTAGGAAGGACTTACAAACAGAACCATTGACAGGCATAAGACAGTTGTTCGCAGCGGTTGTTGCTACAGACGCGAGCAAATGGCTTGATCTCGCGTCACCTTGATGGTGGGAACGAGCGGAACAGGAACACGCATACTGAAAGCAGAAAAACTCACAGGACCCGCTTAATCTGCTCAGAGGGCAGAAAGTTACTTAGCAGTCATTAGGCTCTCAAATCGTCAGGGCCAGAACATCAACATTTACACTGACTCAAGCGTGTCACGGTAGGAGCAGTACGTGGGGCTACCACAGTGGTTAAGGACTGGTTTCTCTGGCGTACTCACGACCCATTAAACATAAACGGAGATGAAACAACTGACAGAAACTGATGCTTCGGCAGTTACAAATGATAATCAAATGCAAGGGACACAGTACGTCAGTAGCACTAAAGCTGAGGAAGCAGCAGATGCAGCAGCCGAAACAAGCAGCAGGCTACAATCTGGTATCTGTTGCAGAGACAGAGGCAGTAAAAACAACACAACGCGACGCAATTAAGAGCAGATTAAACAGAGGAGCAAGACAAAGCCTCTCCACGGAGAAAACGTACTGATAGCTAGAGGATGCACAAGCGTGCAGAGACATGTGGAAGGACCGGATGACGAGTTAATTCTGCCCCCTGAGATCAGACAAACTGCCATTGCAGAAGCACGGAGTAGGACATGTGGGGAGTGGCGCAGATGATGCGAAATTTGGAGCATTGGTGGCATCCATTTTTGAAGATATGTGCAGACACCATGTGAACACATGCTGAGAATGCATGCGTTACAACGCCAGGCCGACAGTCAAACCTCACAGGTCACTTCCCATTGATACTTAAAACAGGTAGCGAAATCATCGTGACTACACAGACATGGTAATGCCAGTCAGGAGCTTCGGTACCTGCTGGTATTGCCATCAGCGCCTGTCAGGATGGCCAGGGCGGTCCTACAAAAGCGAAGATAGCAAAACGTGATCAGAATTCTTAATCAATCAGTACATTCCCGACCGCGGAACACAAGAAAGTAGAACAGATAATGGTACATTTCAAAACAAAGATCTCCAACAGGTTGAACAGTTTAGCGGGCTTAAGCACAAGTTGGAACCATGCTTTTATACAATCACAGGGGCAAAGTGAAAGAATGAATCAGACTCTCAAGACTAAATTGGAAGCCAAAATCTGTGCACAGACCAAATTGACGGATTTGAGCGCCCTACCCCTAGCACTCATGTCTATTAGAAGCTTCGATGAAAGCCAGAGCGGGATTCCTCCCCATGAGTTGACTACAGGAAGAGCATTTCTGGACCACCGACAAAATGACAGGACAGATACTGACTCTCAAGCTCTGCTCAAAGCCCAGTGTTCCGCAGATTACAGAGTCTCGTTGCAGCTTCGCCAGTCAATGGCGAGCGGAAGCAACGTTAACGCCAGAGACTGGTGGGTGTTACTGAGGGTCATCAAGAGAAGTGGGCCAGACCACAGGTGGACCCGGACCCTACGATCACAGGCAGCACCTCCCATGCTGTCGACTGGATGGTAAAGGTGACACCTGTGGTATCGTGGAGCCAATGTGTGCGGCGGCTGGCGCGCCCAACCAGGTCACTGAAAAGAAACACACAGGGCTCTGTGTGAAGACAACTGGAAAGACCGCAATCAACTTGGGGACAAGACAATTCCTGGTGGCATGGGGTGAGGTAGTCTAACCTTAATAACCCTGAAGAAGGGAAGAGGTGAAATAAGCGTCCTTCTCCATCAGAGTGGCGTGCCAAGCCACCAACCAGGATCATCGAGGGAGTATGAGGAAGTGAAGAAATGAATGAGCCCTCATCGATTTGTCTTTGCCTGCATTAGGTCTTTGATCCTTTAGACATCACCACTACTGTTGAAGGTGTATCCCATCATATCAGATGATGTCCTGCTCCACATGAGAGGTTGAAATGTGGGATTTTTGGTGTTCCTGAGTTTAAGGATTAATTCAATGAGATAACAATTTTGTTCTTTTTATGTTTTTCCTTGTAAACCACATTTGATCTAAATAGCGAAGATCAAAGGGAAGACTAATGGTGTGTATTTGTTGTATTTATCTATTGTGCCTTATATTGCCATGCAGCTACATGTAAGCCAGAAGAGAGATCACACTTCACTGATCAACAGGAATCACAGAAACCACAGGACATGACCCCAAAAGGTCAAGGAATCAGGAAACAGGCACAAGCCCATAAAACCACAAAGCGGGCTTCACGAGGTGCCCCCATTGGGCTGACTGAAACTTGCAGCATATAAAAAGACACACACATAGAGCTCAGTCAGATCTCTTCATGGTATTGCCTTGTGCAGACCTGATTGATCTCCGCTCTCTGCAGACAGCGAACTCATCTCCTTCTTATTCAGTTGAGTTTCGTGCTTGTTTCCACATCTGAGCTAGGAGACTGTGGCTGGAAACAGGTCACAACACCGCATTACTTTCAGTAGTGCAATTGTTTCAGCTAAAGTCATTTTGCATTTGATAGGCATAGCCCTAGCCAAAACAAATTTCTTGTAATATATTGCTTAAAGAGTTACCCAGTGCATGATCGGATGTTTCTTGATAGTTAAATGTTCTTATTACAAAGCGTATAACTTCCTTCCATCACCCTACGTACTGATGGAGGGTCCCGTGGTGGGCGCTCGTGTGATGAAGGTGTGTAGCAGTCTTCATCATTTTCCTGAACCCGGTCCAGATCTCTTCGCCACCCCTAACAAGCCAGTCTGCTCCGTGGAATGGAACGGAGCAAGCATAGGAGATTTAGATGAAGTGGGCAAATGTTGACCGTCCCCTAAATTAAAGGATTGCTTCTGTGGAACTCTGTCATTATAGATAAAGCGGTGCTGTGATCTTCCATTAGGTGGAACACGGGTGGGGGGAGTTTTCTTAGTCTAAAGCTTCCTCTACTGCAGGCTTCAATACAAGTCAGTTGGGTAATTTGGCTCGGTGTCTGTCGTCAGTCTGCTGCACCAGTAGGGTATTCCAGCTGGAATGAATCTGCACTCAAAGTCACTGAGCATGTGTCATGGTAGCCAGCACTGGGTCTGCATGTGCTGCTTTTTAATTCAGACCAATGGCCAAGGGTTCGAAGGGTCTAATGCATATATGTAGCTTTAAATGATCTGCCCCTTGATCGCGCCGGGACACTTAAACATGATCATGCCGGGTTTAAATTATCCTGGCTTAGCACGTCTAAGTACCATTACGCTGTATGGCGCCACTGGGCTTCTTGGCAAGCCGGGTTCTCCTGCACCATCATCTGATTTATGGTCAAGCACCTCATGCAACCATACAGTGCAAACATTATTGATGCATAGATCGGTGTCACACACAACCTCTGTTAACTCTCTTTGGATGTTAGTCACATGCATCTTCTACTGTATACTCTTGCTGGTGTCATCGGCCAGTGGGACAATGGAAATATACTTTCCTCTCGCCACTCTTCTCTTGGGGCGTAGATGAGGGCTGGTACTTATATAATTACTGGAATTGCGGCAGACCTGTAGGTCCCAGGGGTATCATAAAGTTGGACCGTCCGCTAATAACAACATTGAGTAACGCTTATTAGTCCCACCGTTCTTGGCGGTTATTGAAGCTTCGAGGTGCAGGCAGAGCCCAATCCGCCTCCTCCCTCTCACGAGGTGCTGGGTTCCGGCGGCAGCGTTCAACTGGCCACCTCTGCTGCCAGTTCCCACAATGGCTCTGGTCACATGGCTCCTCCCCTCTGGACCTCCAGGATGCGTTGCGTGGCTGGCGTGTATCAAGGTGCTCTTTCCGTCTACTTTCACCGCTGTCTCTGTGACCAGGAGGGACTTGAAAGGCCAGTGCTGGCGCTCTGCTTCCAGTGTTTTTCGTCTGCTGGTCATAGCCAAACTGCACCCAGTCTCCCGGCTTT
>NW_024401928.1:0-13483 GCF_016859285.1 Xiphias gladius
ATTTGTAACCTGATTTGAAACTCCAGGTATAAATGTGAAACTCATAATTGTTGAATGGTACATTCAAATTCCATAACTGCCTAATAACTTTCTACAACTTCAACTTTAATATTTAACTGAAACGTCTAGAACTCTATACAATTTTGTTTTTCTAGAACTGTAACTTAACATTCTAGAATTGTAACCCGAATTGAAAATCCAAGTATAAATGTGAAACTCAAAATTGTTGAATGGTACATTCAAATTCTATAACTGTTTAATAACTTTCTACAACTTCAACTTTACAATTTAACTGAAACGTCTAGAACTCTATACTATTTTGTTTTTCTAGAACTGTAACTTAACATTCTAGAATTGTAACCCGAATTGAAACTCCAGGTATAAATGTGAAACTCTTAATTGTTGAATGGTACATTCAAATTCCATAACTGTTTAATAACTTTCTACAACTTCAACTTTACAATTTAACTGAAACGTCTAGAACTCCATACAATTTTGTTTTTCTAGAACTGTATTTTAACATTCTAGAATTGCAATTTAACATTCTAGAACTGTAACTTAACATTCTAGAATTGTAACCCGATTTGAAACTCCAGGTATAAATGTTGAACTCATAATTGTTGAATGGTACATTCAAATTCCATAACTGTTTAATAACTTTCTACAACTTCAACGTTACAATTTAACTGAAACGTCTAGAACTCTATACAATTTTGTTTTTCTAGAACTGTATTTTAACATTCTAGAACTGTAACTTAACATTCTAGAATTGTAACCCGATTTGAAACTCCAGGTATAAATGTGAAACTCATAATTGTTGAAAGGTACATTCAAATTCCATAACTGTTTAATAACTTTCTACAACTTTTTCTGATTTAACTGAAACGTCTAGAAACTGTATACAATTTTGTTTTTTTAGAACTGTAACTTAACATTCTAGAATTGCAATTTAACATTCTAGAACTGTAAAATAAACATTCTAGAATCGTAACCCGAATTGAAACTCCAGGTATGAATGTGAAACTCAGAATTGTTGAATGGTACATTCAAATTCTATAACTGCCTAATAACTTTCTACAACTTCAACTTTAATATTTAACTGAAACGTCTAGAACTCTATACAATTTTGTTTTTCTAGAACTGTAACTTAACATTCTAGAATTGTAACCCGAATTGAAAATCCAAGTATAAATGTGAAACTCAAAATTGTTGAATGGTACATTCAAATTCTATAACTGTTTAATAACTTTCTACAACTTCAACTTTACAATGTAACTGAAACGTCTAGAACTCTATACAATTTTGTTTTCTAGAACTGTATTTTAACAATCTAGAATTGCAATTTAACATTCTAGAACTGCAATTTAACATTCTAGAATTGTAACCGAATAGAAACTCCAGGTATAAATGTGAAACTCATAATTGTTGAATGGTACATTCAAATTCTATAACTGTAATAACTTTCTACAACTTCAACTTTACAATTTAACTGAAAAGTCTAGAACTCTATACAATTTTGTTTTTCTAGAACTGTATTTTAACATTCTAGAACTGTAATTTAACATTCTAGATTTGTAACCTGATTTGAAACTCCAGGTATAAATGTGAAACTCATAATTGTTGAGTGGTACATTCAAATTCCATAACTGCTTAATAACTTTCTACAACTTCAACTTTAATATTTAACTGAAACGTCTAGAACTCTATACAATTTTGTTTTCTAGAACTGTATTTTAACATTCTAGAATTGCAATTTGACATTCTAGAACTGTAACTTAACATTCTAGAATTGTAACCCGAATTGAAACTCCAGGTATAAATGTTGAACTCATAATTGTTGAATGGTACATTCAAATTCTATAACTGCTTAATAACTTTCTGCAACTTCAACGTTACAATTTAACTGAAACGTCTAGAACTCTATACAATTTGTTTTTCTAAGACTGTATTTTAACATTCTAGAATTGCAATTTAACATTCTAGAACTGTAACTTAACATTCTAGAATTGTAACCGAATTGAAACTCCAAGTATAAATGTGAAACTCATAATTGTTGAATGGTACATTCAAATTCTATAACTTCTTAATAACTTTCTACAACTTCAACGTTACAATTTAACTGAAACGTCTAGAACTCTATACAATTTTGTTTTTCTAGAACTGTATTTTAACATTCTAGAATTGCAATTTAACATTCTAGAACTGTAACTTAACATTCTAGATTTGTAACCTGATTTGAAACTCCAGGTATAAATGTTGAACTCATAATTGTTGAATGGTACATTCAAATTCTATAACTGCTTAATAACTTTCTGCAACTTCAACGTTACAATTTAACTGAAAGCGTCTAGAACTCTATACAATTTTGTTTTTCTAAGACTGTATTTTAACATTCTAGAATTGCAATTTAACATTCTAGAACTGTAACTTAACATTCTAACATGTAATCAAAGCCGAATTGAAACTCCAAGTATAAATGTGAAACTCATAATTGTTGAATGGTACATTCAAATTCTATAACTGCTTAATAACTTTCTACAACTTCAACGTTACAATTTAACTGAAACGTCTAGAACTCTATACAATTTTGTTTTTCTAGAACTGTATTTTAACATTCTAGAATTGCAATTTAACATTCTAGAACTGTAACTTAACATTCTAGATTTGTAACCTGATTTGAAACTCCAGGTATAAATGTGAAACTCATAATTGTTGAATGGTATATTCAAATTCCATAACTGCCTAATAACTTTCTACAACTTCAACTTTAATATTTAACTGAAACGTCTAGAACTCTATACAATTTTGTTTTCTAGAACTGTAACTTAACATTCTAGAATTGTAACCCGAATTGAAACTCCAGGTATAAATGTGAAACTCATAATTGTTGAATGGTACATTCAAATTCCATAACTGCTTAATAACTTTCTACAACTTCAACTTTAATATTTAACTGAAACGTCTAGAACTCTATACAATTTTGTCTTTCTAGAACTGTAACTTAACATTCTAGAATTGTAAATTGTAACCCGAATTGAAACTCCAAGTATAAATGTGAAACTCATAATTGTTGAATGGTACATTCAAATTCTATAACTGCTTAATAACTTTCTACAACTTCAACTTTACAATTTAACTGAAAGCGTCTAGAACTCTATACTATTTTGTTTTTCTAGAACTGTAACTTAACATTCTAGAATTGTAACCTGATTTGAAACTCCAGGTATAAATGTGAAACTCATAATTGTTGAATGGTACATTCAAATTCCATAACTGTTTAATAACTTTCTACAACTTCAACTTTAATATTTAACTGAAACGTCTAGAACTCTATACAATTTTGTTTTTCTAGAACTGTATTTTAACATTCTAGAATTGCAATTTAACATTCTAGAACTGTAACTTAACATTCTAGAATTGTAACCCGAATTGAAACTCCAGGTATAAATGTGAAACTCATAATTGTTGAATGGTACATTCAAATTCTATAACTGCTTAATAACTTTCTACAACTTCAACGTTACAATTTAACTGAAACGTCTAGAACTCTATACAATTTTGTTTTTCTAGAACTGTAACTTAACATTCTAGAATTGTAACCCGAATTGAAACTCCAAGTATAAATGTGAAACTCATAATTGTTGAATGGTACATTCAAATTCTATAACTGTTTAATAACTTTCTACAACTTCAACTTTACAATTTAACTGAAACGTCTAGAACTCTATACTATTTTGTTTTTCTAGAACTGTAACTTAACATTCTAGAATTGTAACCTGATTTGAAACTCCAGGTATAAATGTGAAACTCATAATTGTTGAATGGTACATTCAAATTCCATAACTGTTTAATAACTTTCTACAACTTCAACTTTACAATTTAACTGAAACGTCTAGAACTCTATACAATTTTGTTTTTCTAGAACATTCTAGAATTGCAATTTAACATTCTAGAACTGTAACTTAACATTCTAGAATTGTAACCCGAATTGAAACTCCAGGTATAAATGTGAAACTCATAATTGTTGAATGGTACATTCAAATTCTATAACTGCTTAATAACTTTCTACAACTTCAACTTTACAATTTAACTGAAACGTCTAGAACTCTATACAATTTTGTTTTTCTAGAACTGTAACTTAACATTCTAGAATTGTAACCCGAATTGAAACTCCAGGTATAAATGTGAAACTCATAATTGTTGAATGGTACATTCAAATTCCATAACTGTTTAATAACTTTCTACAACTTCAACTTTACAATTTAACTGAAACGTCTAGAACTCTATACAATTTTTTTCTAGAACTGTAACTTAACATTCTAGAATTGTAACCAATTGAAACTCCAGGTATAAATGTTGAACTCATAATTGTTGAATGGTACATTCAAATTCCATAACTGTTTAATAACTTTCTACAACTTCAACTTTACAATTTAACTGAAACGTCTAGAACTCTATACAATTTTGTTTTTCTAGAACTGTAACTTAACATTCTAGAATTGTAACCCGAATTGAAACTCCAGGTATAAATGTTGAACTCATAATTGTTGAATGGTACATTCAAATTCTATAACTGTTTAATAACTTTCTACAACTTCAACTTTACAATTTAACTGAAACGTCTAGAACTCTATACAATTTTGTTTTTCTAGAACTGTATTTTAACATTCTAGAATTGTAATTTAACATTCTAGAACTGCAATTTAACATTCTAGAATTGTAACAATTGAAACTCCAGGTATAAATGTGAAACTCATTATTGTTGAATGTTACATTCTAATTATATAACTTCTTAATAACTTTCTACAACTTCAACTTTACAATTTAACTGAAACGTCTAGAACTCTATACAATTTTGTTTTTCTAGAACTGTATTTTAACATTCTAGAACTGTAACTTAACATTCTAGAATTGTAACCCGAATTGAAACTCCAGGTATAAATGTGAAACTCATAATTGTTGAATGGTACATTCAAATTCTAACTGTAATAACTTTCTACAACTTCAACTTTAATATTTAACTGAAACGTCTAGAACTCTATACAATTTTGTTTTTCTAGAACTGTAACTTAACATTCTAGAATTGTAACCCGAATTGAAACTCCAGGTATAAATGTGAAACTCATAATTGTTGAATGGTACATTCAAATTCCATAACTGTTTAATAACTTTCTACAACTTCAACTTTACAATTTAACTGAAACGTCTAGAACTCTATACAATTTTGTTTTCTAGAACTGTAACTTAACATTCTAGAATTGCAATTTAATTAACATTCTAGAATTGTAACCGAATTGAAACTCCAGGTATAAATGTGAAACTCATAATTGTTGAATGGTACATTCAAATTCCATAACTGTTTAATAACTTTCTACAACTTCAACTTTACAATTTAACTGAAACGTCTAGAACTCTATACAATTTTTTTTTCTAGAACTGTAACTTAACATTCTAGAATTGTAACCCGAATTGAAACTCCAGGTATAAATGTGAAACTCATAATTGTTGAATGGTACATTCAAATTCCATAACTGCTTAATAACTTTCTACAACTTCAACTTTACAATTTAACTGAAACGTCTAGAACTCTATACAATTTTTTTTTCTAGAACTGTAACTTAACATTCTAGAATTGTAACCCGAATTGAAACTCCAGGTATAAATGTGAAACTCATAATTGTTGAATGGTACATTCAAATTCCATAACTGTTTAATAACTTTCTACAACTTCAACTTTACAATTTAACTGAAACGTCTAGAACTCTAAACAATTTTGTTTTCTAGAACTGTAACTTAACATTCTAGAATTGTAACCCGAATTGAAACTCAGGTATAAATGTTGAACTCATAATTGTTGAATGGTACATTCAAATTCCATAACTTTTAATAACTTTCTACAACTTCAACTTACAATTTAACTGAAACGTCTAGAACTCTATACAATTTTGTTTTTCTAGAACTGTAACTTAACATTCTAGAATTGTAACCCGAATTGAAACTCCAGGTATAAATGTGAAACTCATAATTGTTGAATGGTACATTCAAATTCCATAACTGTTTAATAACTTTCTACAACTTCAACTTTACAATTTAACTGAAACGTCTAGAACTCTATACAATTTTGTTTTCTAGAACTGTATTTTAACATTCTAGAATTGCAATTTAACATTCTAGAACTGTAACTTAACATTCTAGAATTGTAACCCAATTGAAACTCAGGTATAAATGTGAAACTCATAATTGTTGAATGGTACATTCAAATTCTATAACTGCCTAATAACTTTCTACAACTTCAACTTTACAATTTAACTGAAACGTCTAGAACTCTATACAATTTTGTTTTTTTAGAACTATATTTTTTTTATTCTAGATTGCAATTTATTCTAGAACTGTAACTTAACATTCTAGAATTGTAACCCATTGAAACTCCAGGTATAAATGTGAAACTCATAATTGTTGAATGGTACATTCAAATTCTATAACTGTTTAATAACTTTCTACAACTTCAACTTTACAATTTAACTGAAACGTCTAGAACTCTATACAATTTTGTTTTTCTAGAACTGTATTTTAACATTCTAAATTGCAATTTAACATTCTAGAATTGTAACCCGATTTGAAACTCCAGGTATAAATGTGAAACTCATAATTGTTGAATGGTACATTCAAATTCTATAACTGTTTAATAACTTTCTACAACTTCAACTTTACAATTTAACTGAAACGTCTAGAACTCTATACAATTTTGTTTTTCTAGAACTGTAACTTAACATTCTAGAATTGTAACCCGAATTGAAACTCCAGGTATAAATGTGAAACTCATAATTGTTGAATGGTACATTCAAATTCCATAACTGTTTAATAACTTTCTACAACTTCAACTTTACAATTTAACTGAAACGTCTAGAACTCTATACAATTTTGTTTTCTAGAACTGTATTTTAACATTCTAGTTCTAGAACTGTAACCAACATTCTAGAATTGTAACCCAATTGAAACTCAGGTATAAATGTGAAACTCATAATTGTTGAATGGTACATTCAAATTCTATAACTGTTTAATAACTTTCTACAACTTCAACTTTACAATTTAACTGAAACGTCTAGAACTCTATACAATTTTGTTTTCTAGAACTGTATTAACATTCTAGAACTGTAACTTAACATTCTAGAATTGTAACCGAATTGAAACTCCAGGTATAAATGTGAAACTCATAATTGTTGAATGGTACATTCAAATTCCATAACTGCTTAATAACTTTCTACAACTTCAACTTTACAATTTAACTGAAACGTCTAGAACTCTATACAATTTTGTTTTCTAGAACTGTAACTTAACATTCTAGAATTGTAACCCGAATTGAAACTCCAGGTATAAATGTGATAACTTAATAACTTTCTACAACTTCAACTTTAATATTTAACTGAAACGTCTAGAACTCTATACAATTTTGTTTTTCTAGAACTGTAACTTAACATTCTAGAATTGTAACCCGAATTGAAACTCCAGGTATAAATGTGAAACTCATAATTGTTGAATGGTACATTCAAATTCTATAACTGCTTAATAACTTTCTACAACTTCAACTTTACAATTTAACTGAAACGTCTAGAACTCTATACAATTTTTTTTTTCTAGAACTGTAACTTAACATTCTAGAATTGCAATTTAACATTCTAGAATTGTAACCGAATTGAAACTCCAGGTATAAATGTGAAACTCATAATTGTTGAATGGTACATTCAAATTCCATAACTGTTTAATAACTTTCTACAACTTCAACTTTACAATTTAACTGAAACGTCTAGAACTCTATACAATTTTTTTTTTCTAGAACTGTATTTTAACATTCTAGAATTGCAATTTAACATTCTAGAACTGTAACTTAACATTCTAGAATTGTAACCCGAATTGAAACTCCAGGTATAAATGTTGAACTCATAATTGTTGAATGGTACATTCAAATTCTATAACTGTTTAATAACTTTCTACAACTTCAACTTTACAATTTAACTGAAACGTCTAGAACTCTATACAATTTTTTTTTTCTAGAACTGTATTTTAACATTCTAGAATTGCAATTTAACATTCTAGAACTGTAACTTAACATTCTAGAATTGTAACAATTGAAACTCAGGTATAAATGTGAAACTCATAATTGTTGAATGGTACATTCAAATTCCATAACTGCTTAATAACTTTCTACAACTTCAACTTTAATATTTAACTGAAACGTCTAGAACTCTATACAATTTTGTTTTTTAGAACTGTATTTTTACAATTCTAGAACTGTAACTTAACATTCTAGAATTGTAACCCGAATTGAAACTCCAGGTATAAATGTGAAACTCATAATTGTTGAATGGTACATTCAAATTCCATAACTGCTTAATAACTTTCTACAACTTCAACTTTACAATTTAACTGAAACGTCTAGAACTCTATACAATTTTGTTTTCTAGAACTGTAACTTAACATTCTAGAATTGTAACCGAATTGAAACTCCAGGTATAAATGTGAAACTCATAATTGTTGAATGGTACATTCAAATTCTATAACTGTTTAATAACTTTCTACAACTTCAACTACAATTTAACTGAAACGTCTAGAACTCTATACAATTTTGTTTTCTAGAACTGTATTTTAACATTCTAGAATTGCAATTTAACATTCTAGAACTGTAAAATAAACATTCTAGAATTGTAACCCGAATTGAAACTCCAGGTATAAATGTGAAACTCATAATTGTTGAATGGTACATTCAAATTCTATAACTGCTTAATAACTTTCTACAACTTCAACTTTAATATTTAACTGAAACGTCTAGAACTCTATACAATTTTGTTTTTCTAGAACTGTAACTTAACATTCTAGAATTGTAACCTGATTTGAAACTCCAGGTATAAATGTGAAACTCATAATTGTTGAATGGTACATTCAAATTCCATATGTGCTTAATAACTTTCTACAACTTCAACTTTAATATTTAACTGAAACGTCTAGAACTCTATACAATTTTGTTTTTCTAGAACTGTATTTTAACATTCTAGAATTGCAATTTAACATTCTAGAACTGTAACTTAACATTCTAGAATTGTAACCTGAATTGAAACTCCAGGTATAAATGTGAAACTCATAATTGTTGAATGGTACATTCAAATTCTATAACTGCTTAATAACTTTCTACAACTTCAACTTTACAATTTAACATTCTAGAACTGTAACTTAACATTCTAGAATTGTAACCCGAATTGAAACTCCAGGTATAAATGTGAAACTCATAATTGTTGAATGGTACATTCAAATTCCATAACTGTTTAATAACTTTCTACAACTTCAACTTTAATATTTAACTGAAAGCGTCTAGAACTCTATACAATTTTGTTTCTAGAACTGTATTTTAACATTCTAGAATTGCAAACATTCTAGAACTGCAACTTAACATTCTAGAATTTTAACCCGAATTGAAACTCCAGGTATAAATGTGAAACTCATAATTGTTGAATGGTACATTCAAATACAATAACTTCTTAATAACTTTCTACAACTACAAATTAACAATTTAACTGAAACGTCTAGAACTCTATACAATTTTGTTTCTAGAACTGTATTTTAACATTCTAGAACTGTAACTTAACATTCTAGAATTGTAACCTGATTTGAAACTCCAGGTATAAATGTGAAACTCATAATTGTTGAATGGTACATTCAAATTCTATAACTGCCTAATAACTTTCTACAACTTCAACTTTACAATTTAACTGAAACGTCTAGAACTCTATACAATTTGTTTCTGAGAACTGTATTTTTATTTCTCTAGAATTGCAACATTCTAGAACTGTAACTTAACATTCTAGAATTGTAACCCAATTGAAACTCCAGGTATAAATGTGAAACTCATAATTGTTGAATGGTACATTCAAATTCCATAACTGCTTAATAACTTTCTACAACTTCAACTTTAATATTTAACTGAAACGTCTAGAACTCTATACAATTTTGTTTTTCTAGAACTGTAACAACATTATAGAATTGTAACCCGAATTGAAACTCCAGGTATAAATGTTGAACTCATAATTGTTGAATGGTACATTCAAATTCTATAACTGATTAATAACTTTCTACAACTTCAACTTTAATATTTAACTGAAACGTCTAGAACTCTAAACAATTTTGTTTTTCTAGAACTGTATTTTAACATTCTAGAATTGCAATTTAACATTCTAGAACTGTAAAATAAACATTCTAGAATTGTAACCCGAATTGAAACTCCAGGTATGAATGTGAAACTCATAATTGTTGAATGGTACATTCAAATTCTATAACTGCCTAATAACTTTCTACAACTTCAACTTTACAATTTAACTGAAACGTCTAGAACTCTATACTATTTTGTTTTTCTAGAACTGTAACTTAACATTCTAGAATTGTAACCCAATTGAAACTCCAGGTATAAATGTTGAACTCATAATTGTTGAATGGTACATTCAAATTCTATAACTTCTTAATAACTTTCTACAACTTCAACTTTAATATTTAAATGAAAATTCTTGAACTCTATACAATTTTGTTTTCTAAAACTGTATTTTTAACATTCTAGATTTCAATAATTTATTCTAGAACTGTAACTTAACATTCTAGAATTGTAACCGAATTGAAACTCCAGGTATAAATGTAGAACTCATAATTGTTGAATGGTACATTCAAATTCTATAACTGTAATAACTTTCTACAACTTCAACTTTACAATTTAACTGAAGCGTCTAGAACTCTATACAATTTTGTTTTTCTAGAACTGTAACTTAACATTCTAGAATTGCAATTTAACATGAATTGAAACTCCAGGTATAAATGTGAAACTCATAATTGTTGAATGGTACATTCAAATTCCATAACTGCTTAATAACTTTCTACAACTTCAACTTTAATATTTAACTGAAACGTCTAGAACTCTATACAATTTTTTTTTTCTAGAACTGTAACTTAACATTCTAGAATTGCAATTTAACATTCTAGAATTGTAACCCGATTTGAAACTCCAGGTATAAATGTGAAACTCATAATTGTTGAATGGTACATTCAAATTCCATAACTGTTTAATAACTTTCTACAACTTCAACTTTACAATTTAACTGAAACGTCTAGAACTCTATACAATTTTGTTTTCTAGAACTGTATTTTAACATTCTAAATTGCAATTTAACATTCTAGAACTGCAAAATAAACATTCTAGAATTGTAACCGAATTGAAACTCCAGGTATGAATGTGAAACTCATAATTGTTGAATAGTACATTCAAATTCTATAACTGTAATAACTTTCTACAACTTCAACTTTAATATTTAACTGAAACGTCTAGAACTCTATACAATTTTGTTTTCTAGAACTGTAACTTAACATTCTAGAATTGTAACCGAATTGAAACTCAGGTATAAATGTTGAACTCATAATTGTTGAATGGTACATTCCAATTCCATAACTGTTTAATAACTTTCTACAACTTCAACTTTACAGATTTAACTGAAACGTCTAGAACTCTATACAATTTTGTTTTTCTAGAACTGTATTTTAACATTCTAGAATTGCAATTTAACATTCTAGAACTGTAAATTAACATTCTAGAATTGTAACCTGAATTGAAACTCAGGTATAAATGTGAAACTCATAATTGTTGAATGGTACATTCAAATTCTATAACTTCTTAATAACTTTCCACAACTTCAACTTTACAATTTAACTGAAACGTCTAGAACTCTATACAATTTTGTTTTTCTAGAACTGTAACTTAACATTCTAGAATTGTAACCCAATTGAAACTCCAGGTATAAATGTGAAACTCATAATTGTTGAATGGTACATTCAAATTCCATAACTGCTTAATAACTTTCTACAACTTCAACTTTAATATTTAACTGAAGCGATCTAGAACTCTATACAATTTTGTTTTTCTAGAACTGTAACTTAACATTCTAGAATTGTAACCCGAATTGAAACTCCAGGTATAAATGTGAAACTCATAATTGTTGAATGGTACATTCAAATTCCATAACTGCTTAATAACTTTCTACAACTTCAACTTTAATATTTAACTGAAGCGTCTAGAACTCTATACAATTTTGTTTTTCTAGAACTGTAACTTAACATTCTAAATTGTAACCCAATTGAAACTCAGGTATAAATGTTGAA
The DNA here is from genome assembly GCF_016859285.1 of Xiphias gladius. Taxonomy (NCBI): domain Eukaryota; kingdom Metazoa; phylum Chordata; class Actinopteri; order Istiophoriformes; family Xiphiidae; genus Xiphias; species Xiphias gladius. The sequence continues at coordinate 12,187 of NW_024401928.1, forward strand.
CTCATAATTGTTGAATGGTACATTCAAATTCCATAACTGTTTAATAACTTTCTACAACTTCAACTTTACAATTTAACTGAAAGCGTCTAGAACTCTATACAATTTTGTTTTTCTAGAACTGTAACTTAACATTCTAGAATTGTAGCAATTGAAACTCAGGTATAAATGTGAAACTCATAATTGTTGAATGGTACATTCAAATTCCATAACTGTTTAATAACTTTCTACAACTTCAACTTTACAATTTAACTGAAACGTCTAGAACTCTATACAATTTTGTTTTCTAGAACTGTATTTTAACATTCTAGAATTGCAATTTAACATTCTAGAACTGTAACTTAACATTCTAAATTGTAACCCGAATTGAAACTCCAGGTATAAATGTTGAACTCATAATTGTTGAATGGTACATTCAAATTCTATAACTGTTTAATAACTTTCTACAACTTCAACTTTACAATTTAACTGAAACGTCTAGAACTCTATACAATTTTGTTTTCTAGAACTGTAACTTAACATTCTAAATTGTAACCAATTGAAACTCAGGTATAAATGTTGAACTCATAATTGTTGAGTGGTACATTCAAATTCCATAACTGTTTAATAACTTTCTACAACTTCAACTTTAATATTTAACTGAAGCGTCTAGAACTCTATACAATTTTGTTTTTCTAGAACTGTAACTTAACATTCTAGAATTGTAACCCGAATTGAAACTCCAGGTATAAATGTGAAACTCAAAATTGTTGAATGGTACATTCAAATTCTATAACTGCTTAATAACTTTCTACAACTTCAACTTTAATATTTAACTGAAACGTCTAGAACTCTATACAATTTTGTTTTTCTAGAACTGTAACTTAACATTCTAGAATTATAACGAATTGAAACTCCAGGTATAAATGTTGAACTCATAATTGTTTAATTTTACATTCAAATTCCATAACTGTTTAATAACTTTCTACAACTTCAACTTTACAATTTAACTGAAACGTCTAGAACTCTATACAATTTTGTTTTTCTAGAACTGTATTTTAACATTCTAGAATTGCAATTTAACATTCTAGAACTGCAACTTAACATTCTAGAATTGTAACCCGAATTGAAACTCCAGGTATAAATGTTGAACTCATAATTGTTGAATGGTACATTCAAATTCTATAACTGCTTAATAACTTTCTACAACTTCAACTTTACAATTTAACTGAAACGTCTAGAACTCTATACAATTTTGTTTTTCTAGAACTGTATTTAATACAATGCAAAACTTAACATTCTAAATTGTAACGCAATTGAA
>NW_024401929.1:0-29982 GCF_016859285.1 Xiphias gladius
GGAAATTCCGCTGACACCGTCTTGATTGCATATAAAGGTTTATTACAAAGAAGAATAGCGTCAACCTAAATTTCCAACCGTGCAAATTTAAGTGGTGCAAGTATATTTCTAGGATGTTAAATTACATTACATGAACAGGAATCAAATTTAAATATACAGTTCAGTAATTGGAAGTTTCAAATGTACAATTACATTTCAATACAAGAAATGTTAATCTACAGCTCTAGAATGGCTACAGTTCTGGAATGTTAAATAGTAATTCTAGAATGTTAAAATACAGTTCTAGAAAATAGAATTAAAAAATTGTATAGAGTTCTAGACGTTTCAGTTAGAATGTAAAGTTGAAGTTGTAGAAAGTTATTAAAGTTATTGTAGTTTATTAGATGGTGTTGATGATGTGAAGAGGACAAAGGAGACTCCGCTGACACCGTCTTGATTGCATATAAAGGTTTAATACAAAGAAAAACAGCGTCAACCTAAATTTCCAACCGTGAAAATTTAAGTTGTGCAAGTTTATTTCTAGGATGTTAAATTACATTACATGAACAGGTATCAAATTTAAATATACAGTTCAGTAATTGGAAGTTTCAAATGTACAATTACATTTTATTACGGGAAATGTTAATCTACTGCTCTAGAATGGTTACAGTTCTGGAATATTAAATAGTAATTCTAGAATGTTAAAGTACAGTTCTAGAAAATAAAATTAAAAAATTGTATAGAGTTCTAGACGTTTCAGTTAGAATGTAAAGTTGAAGTTGTATATAGTTATTGAAGTTATTGTTAAAGTTATTGATGATGTGAAGAGGACAAAGGAGACTCCGCTGACACCGTCTTGATTGCATATAAAGGTTTATTACAAAGAAAAACAGCGTCAACCTAAATTTCCAACCGTGCAAATTTAAGTTGTGCAAGTATATTTCTAGGATGTTAAATGACATTAAAGGAACAGGTATCAAATTTAAGTATACAGTTCAGTAATTGGAAGTTTCAAATGTACAATTACATTTTAATACGAGAATTGTTAATCTACAGGTCTAGAATGGTTACAGTTCTGGAATGTTAAATAGTAATTCTAGAATGTTAAAATTAAGTTCTAGAAAATAAAATTAAAAAGTTGTATAGCGTTCTAGACGTTTCAGTTAGAATGTAAAGTTGAAGTTGTAGAAAGTTATTAAAGGTATTGTAGTTTATTAGATGGTGTTGATGATGTGAAGAGGACTAAGGAGACTCCGCTGACACCGTCTTGATTGCATATAAAGGTTTATTACAAAGAAGAACAGCGTCAACCTAAATTTAGAACCGTGTAAATGTAAGTTGTGCAAGGATATTTCTAGGATGTTAAATTACATTACATGAAATGGGATCGAATTTAAATATACAGTTCGGTAATTGGAAGTTTCAAATGTACAATTACATTTTATTACGGGAAATGTTAATCTACAGCTCTAGAATGGTTACAGTTCTGGAATGTTAAATGGTAATTCTAGAATGTTAAAATACAGTTCTAGAAAATAAAATTAAAAAATTGTATAGAGTTCTAGACGTTTCAGTTAGAATGTAAAGTTGAAGTTGTAGAAAGTTATTAAAGTTATTGTTAAAGTTATTTATGATGTGAAGAGGACGAAGGAGACTCCCCTGATACCGTCTTGATTACATATAAAGGTTTATTACAAAGAAGAACAGCGTCAACCTAAATCTCCAACCGTGCAAATTTAGGTTGTGCAAGTTTATTTCTAGGATGTTAAATTACATCACATGAACAGGTATCAAATTTAAATATACAGTTCAGTAATTGGAAGATTCAAATGTACAATTACATTTTATTACGGGAAATGTTAATCTACTGCTCTAGAATGGTTACAGTTCTGGAATATTAAATAGTAATTCTAGAATGTTAAAGTACAGTTCTAGAAAATAAAATTAAAAAATTGTATAGAGTTCTAGACGTTTCAGTTAGAATGTAAAGTTGAAGTTGTATATAGTTATTGAAGTTATTGTTAAAGTTATTGATGATGTGAAGAGGACAAAGGAGACTCCGCTGACACCGTCTTGATTGCATATAAAGGTTTATTACAAAGAAGAACAGCGTCAACCTAAATTTCCAACCGTGCAAATTTAAGTTGTGCAAGTTTATTTCTAGGATGTTAAATTACATTACATGAAATGGGATCAAATTTAAATATACAGTTCAGTAATTCGAAGTTTCAAATGTACAATTACATTTTATTACGGGAAATGTTAATCTACAGCTTTAGAATGGTTGCAGTTCTGGAATGTTAAATTGCAATTCTAGAATGTTAAAATACAGTTCTAGAAAATAAAATAAAAAAATTGTATAGAGTTCTAGACGTTTCAGTTAGAATGTAAAGTTGAAGTTGTAGAAAGTTATTAAAGTTATTGTAGTTTATTAGGTGGTGTTGATGATGTGAAGAGGACAAAGGAGACTCCGCTGACACCGTCTTGATTGCATATAAAGGTTTAATACAAAGAAAAACAGCGTCAACCTAAATTTCCTACCGTGCAAATTTAGGTTGTGCAAGTTTATTTCTAGGATGTTAAATTACATTACATGAAATGGGATCAAATTTAAATATACAGTTCAGTAATTGGAAGTTTCAAATGCACAATTACATTTCAATACGAGAAATTTTAATCTACAGCTCTAGAATGGTTACAGTTCTGGAATGTCAAATAGTAATTCTAGAATGTTAAAATAAAGTTCTAGAAAATAAGAAATAAAAAAATGCATAGAGTTCTAGACATTTAAGTTAGAATGTAAAGTTGAAGTTGTAAAAAGTTATTAAAGTTATTGTAGTTTATTAGATGGTGTTGATGATGTGAAGAGGACGAAGGAGACTCCCCTGACACCGTCTCGATTGCATATAAAGGTTTATTACAAAGAAGAACAGCGTCAACCTAAATTTCCAACCGTGCAAATTTAGATTGTGCAAGTTTATTTGTAGGATGTTGAATTACATTACATGAACAGGTATCAAATTTAAATATACAGTTCAGTAATTGGAAGTTTCAAATGTACAATTACATTTCAATACGAGAAATGTTAATCTAAGGGTCTAGAATGGTTACAGTTCTGGAATGTTAAATAGTAATTCTAGAATGTTAAAATTAAGTTCTAGAAAATAAAATTAAAAAGTTGTATAGAGTTCTAGACGTTTCAGTTAGAATGTAAAGTTGAAGTTGTAGAAAGTTATTAAAGTTATTGTAGTTTTTAGATGGTGTTGATGATGTGATGAGGACAAAAGGAGACTCATGACACCGTCTTGATTGCATATAAAGGTTTATTACAAAGAAGAACAGCGTCAACCTAAATTTCCAACCGTGCAAATTTAAGTTGTGCAAGGATATTTCTAGGATGTTAAATTACATTACATGAAAAGGTATCAAATTTAAATATACAGTTCAGTAATTGGAAGTTTCAAATGTACAATTACATTTCAATACGAGAAATGTTAATCTACAGCTCTAGAATGGCTACAGTTCTGGAATGTCAAATAGTAATTCTAGAATGTTAAAATACAGTTCTAGAAAATAAGAAATAAAAAAATGCATAGAGTTCTAGACGTTTCAGTTAGAATATAAAGTTGAAGTTGTAGAAAGTTATTAAAGTTATTGTAGTTTTTTCGATGGTGTTGATGATGTGAAGAGGACAAAGGAGACTCAGCTGACACCGTCTTGATTGCATATAAAGGTTTATTACAAAGAAAAACAGCGTCAACCTAAATTTCCAACCGTGCAAATTTAGGTTGTGCAAGTATATTTCTATGATGTTAAATTACATTAAATGAACAGGTATAAAAATTTAAATATACAGTTCAGTAATTGGAAGTTTCAAATGAACCATTACATTTTATTACGGGAAATATTAATCTACAGCTCTAGAATGGCTACAGTCCTGGAATGTTAAATAGTAATTCTAGAATGTTAAAATACAGTTCTAGAAAATAAAATTAAAAAACTGTATAGAGTTCTAGACGTTTCAGTAAGAATATAAAGTTGAAGTTGTAGAAAGTTATTAAAGATATTGTTAAAGTTATTGATGATGTGAAGAGGACGAAGGAGACTCCCCTGATACCGTCTTGATTGCATATAAAGGTTTATTACAAAGAAGAACAGCGTCAACCTAAATCTCCAACCGTGCAAATTTAAGTGGTGCAAGTTTATTTCTAGGATGTTAAATTACATTACATGAACAGGTATCAAATTTAAATATACAGTTCAGTAATTGGAAGTTTCAAATGTACAATTACATTTTATTACGGGAAATGTTAATCTACTGCTCTAGAATGGTTACAGTTCTGGAATATTAAATAGTAATTCTAGAATGTGTTGTGACCTGTTTCAGCACAGTCTCTCCCAGTTCAGATGTGGAAACAAAGTACGGAAACTCAATTGAATAAGTATGAGTATTTATTCGCTGTCTGCAGAGAGCGGAGATCAATCAGGTCTGCACAAGCAGCAATACCATGAAGAGATCTGACTTGAGCTCTATGTGTGTGTCTTTTATATGCTGTATGTTTCAGTCAGCCCAATGGGGGGTAACGTAAAGCCCGCCTTGTGGTTTATGGCTTGTTCCTGTTTCCTGATTCCTTGACCTTTGGGGTCATGTCCTGTGTTTCTGTGATTCCTGTTGATCAGTGAAGTGTGATCTCTTCTTGGCTTACATGTAGCTGCATATAACATAAGGCACAATAGATAACACAACAAATATTGAATACCCACAAATCCCCCTTTTGATCTCGTTTACGAGATCAACATTGAAAAGGAAAAAACATAAAAGAACAAAATTGTTATCTCATTGAATTAATCCTTAAACTCAGGAACACCCTCAAAATCCCACATTTCAACCTCCTCTGCGTGGAGCAGGGACATCATCTGATATGATGGGATACGACCTTCAACAGTAGTGGTGATAAGTCTAGTGATCAAAGACCTACATCCAACATAAAACAAAGAAATCGATGAGTGGCTCATTCATTTCTTCACTTCCTCATACTCCTCGATGATCCTGGTTGGTGGCTTGGCACGCCACGTGATGGAGAAGGACGCTATTTCACTCCTTCCCTTCTCAGGGTTATTGGTTAGACTACCTCACCCTTATTGCCACCAGGGAATTATTCTGTCCCTTGTTGATTGGTGGTCTTTCCAGCGTTGTCTTCACACAGAGCCCTGTGTGTTTCTTTCAGTGACCTGGTTGGCGCGTCAGCCGCTGCACATTGGCTCCAATGATACCAGGTGTCACCTTTACCATCCAGCCGGACAGCATGGGAGGTGCGTTCCGTGACTTTGTAGGGTCCGGTCCACCTTGGCTCCGTCCACTTTCTCTTGATGACCCTCAGTAACACCCACTCAGTCTCTGGCGTTGTCGTTTCGTTTCCTCCTGCTCGCTCGCCTACTTGTTCTGCGAAAGCTGCAACGAGACTCTGTAATTCATGGAAATACTGCTTTGGAGTTAGAGTTTGAGAGTCGTGTCCTAGTCCTGTCAGTTTTGTCGGTGGTCCAGGAAATGCTCTTCCTGTAGTCAACTCATGGGGAGTGAATCCTGTGCTCTGGTTTACCGAGCTTCTAATAGACATGAGTGCTAGGGGCAGGGCGTCTAACCAAGTCATTTTGGTCTGTGCACAGATTTTGCCCAATTTAGTCTTGAGAGTCTGATTCATTCTTTCTACCTTGCCCTGTGATTGGGGATGGTACACGGTTCCGAACTTGTGCTTAAGCCCAAGCAACTGTTCAACCTGTTGGAGATCTTTGTTTTTGAAATGTGTACCATTATCTGATCTTACTTTCTCAGGGAACCCGTGTCGTGGAATGTACTGATTGATTAAGAATTTGATCACTGTTTTGCTATCTTCGCGCTTTGTAGGGACCGCCTCTGGCCATCCTGAATAGGCGTCGGCACCAGCAGGTACCGAAGCCCCTGACTGGCATTACCATGTCTGTGTAGTCAATGATGATTTCGCTACCTGTTTTTGCTATCAATGGGAAGTGACCTGGGTGAGGTTTGACTGTCGGCCTGGCGTTGTAACGCATGCATTCCTCGCATGTGTTCACATGGTGTCTGCACATATCTTTCAAAAATGGATGCCACCAATGCTCCAAATTTCGCATCATCTGCGCCACTCCCACATGCCCTACTCCGTGTGCTTCTGCAATGGCAGTTTGTCTGATTCCAGGGGGCAGAATTAACCTGCCGTCCGGTCCTCTCCACATGCCCTGCACGTTTGTGCATCCTCTAGCTATCAGTAATGTTTTCTCCTGTGGAGAGGCTTTGTCTTGCTCCTGTTTAATCTGCTCTAATCCGGTGTCAGTGTTGTGTGTTGTTTTCACTGCCTCTGTCTCTGCACACAGCATTACCAAATTGTGATTGTAGCCTGCTGCTTGTTTCGCTGCTGCATCTGCCGCGTCGTTTCCTGTTTTAGTGCTACTCTGCATTTTATCATGTCCCTTGCATTTGGTTACTGCGACTCGTTTCGGAAGCATCAATGCTTCTGTCAGTTGTTTCATCTCCGTTTCATGTTTAATGGGTTTGTTGGCCGCTGTGAGGAAACCAGTCCTTAACCACTGTGGTAGCTCTACGTGTACTGCTCCTACCGCATACGCTGAGTCAGTGTAAATGTTGATGTTCTGGCCCTGACCGATTCTGAGAGCCTCAATGACTGCTACAACTTCTGCCCTCTGAGCAGATTGCGGTCCTGTGAGTTTTTCTGCTTTCAGTATGCGTGTTCCCTGTTCCGTCTGTTCTACCACTGCGTACGCGGAGATCAAGCCATTTTGGTCATGTCTATAGCAACAACCGTCAGTGAACAACTGTCTTGCGTCTGTCAATGGTTCTGTTTGTAAGTCCTCTCTAACCTTTTCCTCCTTCTGAACTTTCTCTGTGCACTGGTGGGGTTCTCCTGATCCTATCTGTTCTGCCATGTTGATGCCTTCGTGTGTGAACGTGAGGTTTGGTGCTTCCAATATGTTGCAAATGCGTCTTTGACGCAGTGGTGTGAGTGTAAATGCAGAGGATTGGACATATGCCACTACGCTATGTGTTGTTAGAACGTGTAGAGGGTGGTCCATGACGATGTGTGCTGTTTTTTGAATGATTTTTGCAATGCCAGCTACTTGTTGTGTGCAAGTTGGGTGGCGTTTTTCCATGTTTTCCAGCATTGTGCTGACGTACATCAGAACTCTCCTCTCTCCCACTTTTTTCTGGAACAATACCCCCCTGTTTACACAGAGGTTTGTTCCAGAAACATCAAGAAAGCGGGGCAGTATAGTCTGGAATGGCGAGCTCTGATGCGTCGCGAGGCTCTGTTTTAGCTTGATAAAGGCCTCTTCAGCCTGCCCGCCTCCAGTTAAGCTGGGCAGTGAGGTTGCGCATGCCATGTTCTCTGATCATGTCCCTAAGGGTGTTGTGAGGCTGGTGTAGTCAGGAATGTAATTCCTGCTGTAGCCAGTAAGGCCTAGGAAGGAAAGCATGTCTTTGACGGTGAGTGGTTTTGTATGGTGCAAGATGGTGTCTCTGTGCTGCGTGGATAATCCTGACCCTTTCTGCGAAATCTGTCTTCCCAAAATGAGACTACCCTGCGTGCAACTTGCAACTTCTCCTTGCTAACCTTGAATCCCTTCTTTGCAAGGTGCGCCAACACAGAACAGTGGCCGTCAAAACAAAGCGAGGCAGTCGGGGCAGCGAGTAGGAGGTCGCCCGTGCTGAATCAAGGTGGTGTCAGGAGGCAGGTCGCAGTCTGCTAACATGTCTTTTAATACGTGATTAAAATTCCGGTGAAAGAGCAAAACCCTGGGGAAGTCTGGTGTAAGTCAGCTGCTGACCTTGGTAGGTAAGCGAAAGATGTCCCTGCACTCCGCAGCTAGCGGAAGGCAAAAGAAAGCGTTTGCCAGATCAATGCAAGTGAACCACTGGTGTTGGGGTTCAAGGTTTGTCAAAGCCACATACGGGTTGGGAACTGGAATAGTGCAGCGTTGATGGCCCTAAGGTCATGCGCCATTCGAAATTTACCAGTGTTTTTCTTTTCGATTGGAAGAATAGGCGTGTTCCACTGCGAGGTGGATGGTTGTAAGACCCCCTTTTGTAACAAGCCAGTAATGGTATCTGCAATGCCTATTTCAGCCCTTGGTTTGCATGGGTACTGTTTGATCCAAATCGGTTCTGGAGATTTAAGCTGGAAAGAAATAGGTTCACATTCGACTAGACCCACGTCCGTGGGTCCCGTTGCCCACAGGGTGTTAGGGAGATCCTGTAGCATGGTGCTTGTGTCGGGGTGATCAGTTTTCTCCCTACCATGGTGTCTGGAGACCTGAACATGTTCCAATAAGGCAGTGTCGTTGCAAGTGATCTGAATTTTGTAAATTTCGGCTTTAGGTGAATAGTGCACGTGGGGCACGGCTGAAGCCTGCCAATCTGTCTGTGCTATTGCTGTTCTCACGATCGTCCCTAATTCTTTAGGCTGATGATCAGGATGGAGGCGGCGACGTGGCGCCGCCTCTTCACCCATCATGTACCATTGCTGTTGCTCGTTTGTAAGGTCAACTCCTGCTACAACCCTACTCTTGCCACATAAATGCAGTTAGTGTGAATAGTCCATTCATGTCCTCGATTTGTTCTGAAAAAGCTCTCATACCCTTGAACTCTGCCTGTCATAGAATAGGGTTACGTGTAGGGATCAGGAGGAGTCACATAAGGGTGTAGCTGAGAAATCCAGGGCTTCCAATGGAGGTAGGCCGACAGGATGCCCTCGTGCTTTGCTGTTTCACTGCGTAATAAACCCCAATAGATGTCAGCAGCTTTCTCCCCTACTGGCTGTATGAGGAACTGGCCTCTGGAGAGGGTAGAGGCGGTGTTACAGTGTATCTGCGTGCCGTCAGGAAAAGTTACTGTCAGACCGTCTGGTGTGCAGAGAATAGAGGCTCCCATTCGGTCAGCAAATCCGCCCCAGGAGGTTAGGCGGGACTGCAGGAGAGTAGACAAAAGAGTGCATCATAGTCTGTCTTCCCACTGTGGTTGGAAGTGGTTTGGTATATGGCAGAGTAATGGACACCCCAGAGAAACCTGTCACCGTTATTACGTCAGATGATAAAGAGTTCTTAGGCACAGTCTTTATTGTAGATACAGTAGCACCAGTATCTACTAGAAAGGGCAGCGTGGTGTTCTCCACAGTGACTGACAGCACCGGTTCTGCCGTTAGGTACTTGTCAGGGCGGCTCTGTGGGGTGTGTCACTCAAAATCATACCAGGCGGGGAACTGAGTAGCACTTGGTGTTGGCTGATGCACAGCATGTGGCAGTCCATTTCCTCTCCCTCCTCTCGGGTAGGGGCTGCCTCGTTGTGGTCGTGGTTTGCAGGGGCAGTCGCGAACCCAATGGTTGGGGTCACCGCAGATGAAACAAGCACGATTCCCTCCGTACGACCCACGCCCCATGTTACCTCGGAATCCTCCCCTCAGCGAACCTCCCCTCCCTCTATAAGGTCTACCTCCCCCTCTCGATGGTTGTGGCCCCCATGGAGGGGTGGGGTAAAGGTCCGGATAAGCCTGACCATTACCGCTGTCCCAGCTTTCAGGTTCTACCTGCGTAGCCATAAGCAATTTAGCCTGCTGGTCTCCTTTGTTTTTCTTTTTATCGCTAACCTTCTGTCTGGCCTCATTAAGTTGTAATTTAAGCAGCTGGGCCTTCAGATCCTGCAACTCATCCTGATCCTGTTGGTTTTTGTCCTGGGCAGCTGTTAGATAATGTATAAGGTGTTTCTCCCACACGTGGGACTCACAGCCCAGCATGTCCGGGTTGTCACGCATTTTTGTTGGGCTGTGTCAGGAACACCTTTCAACACTGCCTGCCGGAACCATAGGTCTGCGAACCCTGGTTACCGGACAACAACCTGTGTGCTTTACCCACAGTTCTTGGCTTCATTGATATATTCGCGTGGGTTCTGTTTGCAGTCCCAGCGCATTTTGGGCATGGCTGCAGCGTTTGGCAGAGGAAATTTAGTGTGCATGGCCGTGCCTATTTTGGTGCTGTTTGTTGTAAAAGGATTCTCGTCAGGTATCCGAGAGGTTCCTGCATCATATTCGACATCTCTTAGGTCACCAGGGGTCATACATCGTGCAGCTACTGCCCTAAAGTCTCCTAGAGCTAGGGTCTGTCCTGCAGTCAGGGAGTCAAGTTTGCTCAGCCACATATTACCACCTTCAGAGACTGGTGGCAATTTATCCACAATAGATTGTAAGTCCCCAATGGTAAACGGCTTGTACCGGTCTCTGTGTCCAGGGGTCACTGTCAGTGGGGCTTGGAACAGGAGTCCATCTACTCCCTGTTCCTGTTCCTGTTTCTTCTTCAGTCTTTCGGACCTACGTCGTCCTAAGGCATCCGTCAGACTAGCAGCTGTGTTCAGCGCTTGATCCACCCCATTCATCAGCTTGTCACACTTTATACGTAGTACCTGATCCCGAAGTGATTCTTCCTCTATCTCGTCCCTGTATTCTCCTCTTACTTGCATTCTGACCCTTACTTCTTCTTCTTCTCCTTCCCATTGTCCGAAAGCCCTCATTGTGGCCTTTTCTGTACCTTCCCTATTTGCACCGCAACTTCCTATTTCTTCTCTCTGTCTAGCCGCTAGGTCTCGCCGGAGCGCAATCTGTTCTTGTTGTATCAGTTCCTCTTGTCTTTCCTGCTCTGTCTGCCTCTGCTGAACTTTCTTTAACCTCTGTGTCCTTTCATCTTCACTCACTTCCCTATTTCTCTCTCTGGCCCGTCGGTCTGCGAACGGGGTTATCTGTTCCTCCCTTACTGGAGTTGGCTGGTTATGTGTTGTGCTGCTAGCTTTTCTGCTTGTGCCTGACGATGGTTGGCTGGTGCTGCAGGACTCTATTGTATCCTCATCCTCATCCTTTCCAATGTCTAAGGTTCCACTATTTATGTAAAGAGTGGGGTACAGGCTAGCTGTGGCTGTGGGTGGCGCATACGGAGGTGGGCAAGTGGTGTGGGTGTCAGATGCAGTTACCGTTTTTCCCTTTGGTTGTTTTTGATGCAGGTGTTTCACGCTTTGCCAGCAGACCGTCAGTTCAGACCAAACCTGTCGCTCTATGTCCCATTCGTCGGCTTTTTTCTTCAGCTTCGATCTCTGTAACAGACCAGCTTGTTTTCCCTGCTCTGTAGCCTCATCTTTCTTAGTTTTAGCTTCCATTGTTTTCTCATATAGTAATTCGCCTAGGGATCCTGTATCAGTGGGGTTCTTGCCCTTTTCTTTTATTAACTCTTTCAGTTTTGTTTTAGCTTTATTCACCTTCTTGTCCCTGCTGTGTTGAGTGCATGTAGAACCGATGGCCCTGAGGGTGTTATCCATTTGGTCCTGTAGTGTTAACCACAGTCCTCCCGGACTCCATCCTCCATCTTCTATCTCTCTGTCAAATTCTCCATCCATGTTTCTAAACTCTGTTCTCTTCGGCTTTATTCACGAACCGTGTCGTTTATTTAGCCGGTATTGGTTCAATGCCTAGCAGCAGCCAGACAGTTTGTATGCCACGGCCGAGCAACTGCCCGAGTAGCTGTGAACCGGTGGTTTTGTTGACACCGTGAGGTTTCCTCCGCATGACAGATTGTGTTAGCACCGTTAGGTTTCCTCTGTCCGCTTTACAGTTCACGCCACGACACTGCTTATGACACTGACCTCCACTTAAGATTGCAGAGTTTTATTTTCCCGCACCCCCTTTTTTTTCTTTTTTTTTTTTTTTTTTTTTTTACAGTTTAAATACACACATTAATTATTATTACACACGTATTTGTAGGACTTCAGCCTACGGGCCTCTCACCCTCTGTTTTATAGTAGACGTATTTGTAGGACCTCAACCTACGGGCCTTTCACCCTCTGTTTTATAGTAGACGTATTTGTAGGACCTCAACCTACGGGCCTTTCACCCTTTATTAATTCTATTTTCTTCAAATCAAGTTCCGCAATTTTAGATAGAATTCGGGGAGCCGCAATCCCCGGGACTCTAACCCAGCTTAGAACCCAGTTCTATCCGCCCTCCGTCGAGTAGCGGTTGGGGTTTGCCACACCCACGGTTATCGTCTACTTTTCTTCTTTTCCTTTTACACACTTATATTCTATCTTAATTTATTATACTCGTACTTATTCTTTTGGGCAGAGTTCTTGCACGATACGTCAGACAGGACACAGTTTTAAAATATTCAATACGCAGATTTTGTTTTAACAGGTGTCTGCTTACCTTATTTTGTTGCCGGCTTGTGTCCCAGTCTTTTGTTCATGAAGAACTCTTTTAGGTCGAATGTTCCGTTTTCTCATTTACCACATCCCGGACGAGCCCCCAAAATTGTTGTGACCTGTTTCAGCCACAGTCTCTCCCAGTTCAGATGTGGAAACAAAAGTCGGAAACTCAATTGAATAAGTATGAGTATTTATTCGCTGTCTGCAGAGAGCGGAGATCAATCAGGTCTGCACAAGCAGCAATACCATGAAGAGATCTGACTTGAGCTCTATGTGTGTGTCTTTTATATGCTGTATGTTTCAGTCAGCCCAATGGGGGGTAACGTAAAGCCCGCCTTGTGGTTTATGGCTTGTTCCTGTTTCCTGATTCCTTGACCTTTGGGGTCATGTCCTGTGTTTCTGTGATTCCTGTTGATCAGTGAAGTGTGATCTCTTCTTGGCTTACATGTAGCTGCATATAACATAAGGCACAATAGATAACACAACAAATATTGAATACCCACAAATGTTAAAGTACAGTTCTAGAAAATAAAATTAAAAAATTGTATAGAGTTCTAGATGTTTCAGTTAGAATGTAAAGTTGAAGTTGTATATAGTTATTGAAGTTATTGTTAAAGTTATTGATGATGTGAAGAGGACAAAGGAGACTCATGACACGTCTTGATTGCATATAAAGGTTTAATACAAAGAAAAACAGCGTCAACCTAAATTTCCTACCGTGCAAATTTAGGTTGTGCAAGTTTATTTCTAGGATGTTAAATTACATTACATGAAATGGGATCAAATTTAAATATACAGTTCAGTAATTGGAAGTTTCAAATGCACAATTACATTTCAATACGAGAAATTTTAATCTACAGCTCTAGAATGGTTACAGTTCTGGAATGTCAAATAGTAATTCTAGAATGTTAAAATATAGTTCTAGAAAATAAGAAAAAAAAATGCATAGAGTTCTAGACGTTTCAGTTAGAATATAAAGTTGAAGTTGTAGAAAGTTATTAAAGTTATTGTAGTTTATTAGATGGTGTTGATGATGTGAAGAGGACGAAGGAGACTCCGCTGACACCGTCTTGATTGCATATAAAGGTTTATTACAAAGAAGAACAGCGTCAACCTAAATTTAGAAACGTGCAAATTTAAGTTGTGCAAGTATATTTCTAGGATGTTAAATTACATTACATGAAATGGGATCGAATTTAAATATACAGTTCGGTAATTGGAAGTTTCAAATGTACAATTACATTTTATTACGGGAAATGTTAATCTACAGGTCTATAACGGTTACAGTTCTGGAATGTTAAAATACAGTTCTAGAAAATAAAATAAAAAAATTGTAAAGAGTTCTAGACGTTTCAGTTAGAATGTAAAGTTGAAGTTGTAGAAAGTTATTAAAGTTATTGTAGTTTATTAGGTGGTGTTGATGATGTGAAGAGGACAAAGGAGACTCAGCTGACACCGTCTTGATTGCATATAAAGGTTTATTACAAAGAAAAACAGCGTCAACCTAAATTTCCAACCGTGCAAATTTAGGTTTTGCAAGTATATTTCTATGATGTTAAATTACATTAAATTAACAGGTATAAAAATTTAAATATACAGTTCAGTAATTGGAAGTTTCAAATGTACCATTACATTTTATTACGGGAAATATTAATCTACAGCTCTAGAATGGCTACAATCCTGGAATGTTAAATAGTAATTCTAGAATGTTAAAATACAGTTCTAGAAAATAAAATTAAAAAACTGTATAGAGTTCTAGACGCTTCAGTTAGAATATAAAGTTGAAGTTGTAGAAAGTTATTGAAGATATTCTTAAAGTTATTGATGATGTGAAGAGGACAAAGGAGAATCCGCTGACACCGTCTTGATTGCATATAAAGGTTTATTACAAAGAAGAATAGCGTCAACCTAAATTTCCAACCGTGCAAATTTAGATTGTGCAAGTTTATTTGTAGGATGTTGAATTACATTACATGAACAGGAATCAAATTTAAATATACAGTTCAGTAATTGGAAGTTTCAAATGTACAATTACATTTCAATACAAGAAATGTTAATCTACAGCTCTAGAATGGCTACAGTTCTGGAATGTTAAATAGTAATTCTAGAATGTTAAAATAAAGTTCTAGAAAATACAATTAAAAAATTGTATAGAGTTCTAGACGTTTCAGTTAGAATGTAAAGTTGAAGTTGTACATAGTTATTGAAGTTATTGTTAAAGAGGACGAAGGAGACTCCCCTGACACGGTCTTGATTGCATATAAAGGTTTATTACAAAGAAGAACAGCGTCAACCTAAATTTCCAACCGTGCAAATTTAAGTTGTGCAAGTTTATTTCTAGGATGTTAAATTACATTACATGAACAGGTATCAAATTTAAATATACAGTTCAGTAATTGGAAGTTTCAAATGTACAATTACATTGAAATACGAGAAATGTTAATCTACAGGTCTAGAATGGTTACAGTTCTGGAATGTTAAATAGTAATTCTAGAATGTTAAAATACAGTTCTAGGAAATAAAAAATAAAAAAATGTATAGAGTTCTAGACATTTCAGTTAGAATATAAAGTTGAAGTTGTAGAAAGTTATTAAAGTTATTGTAGGTTATTAGATGGTGTGAATGATGTGAAGAGGACAAAGGAGACTCCGCTGACACCGTCTTGATTGCATATAAAGGTTTAATACAAAGAAAAACAGCGTCAACCTAAATTATCAACCGTGCAAATTTAGGTTGTGCAAGTTTATTTCTAGGATGTTAAGTTACATAACATGAACAGGTATCAAATTAAAATATACAGTTCAGTAATTGGAAGTTTCAAATGTACAATTACATTTCAATACGAGAAATGTTAATCTACACCTCTAAAACTATTACAGTTCTGGAATATTAAATAGTAATTCTAGAATGTTAAAGTACAGTTCTAGAAAATAAAATTAAAAAATTGTATAGAGTTCTAGACGTTTCAGTTAGAATGTAAAGTTGAAGTTGTATATAGTTATTGAACTTATTGTTAAAGTTATTGATGATGTGAAGAGGACAAAGGAGACTCCGCTGACACCGTCTTGATTGCATATAAAGGTTTAATACAAAGAAAAACAGCGTCAACCTAAATTTCCAACCGTGCAAATGTAAGTTGTGCAAGGATATTTCTAGGATGTTAAATTACATTACAGGAAAAGGTATCAAATTTAAATATACAGTTCAGTAATTGGAAGTTTCAAATGTACAATTACATTTTATTACGGGAAATGTTAATCTACTGCTCTAGAATGGTTACAGTTCTGGAATATTAAATAGTAATTCTAGAATGTTAAAGTACAGTTCTAGAAAATAAAATTAAAAAAATGTATAAAGTTGTAGACGTTTCAGTTAGAATGTAAAGTTGAAGTTGTATATAGTTATTGAAGTTATTGTTAAAGTTATTGATGATGTGAAGAGGACAAAGGAGACTCCGCTGACACCGTCTTGATTGCATATAAAGGTTTAATACAAAGAAAAACAGCGTCAACCTAAATTTCCAACCGTGCAAATTTAGATTGTGCAAGTTTATTTGTAGGATGTTGAATTACATTACATGAACAGGTATCAAATTTAATGATACAGTTCAGTAATTGGAAGTTTCAAATGTACAATTACATTTCAATACAAGAAATGTTAATCTACAGCTCTAGAATGGCTACAGTTCTGGAATGTTAAATAGTAATTCTAGAATGTTAAAATACAGTTCTAGAAAATAAGAAATAAAAAAATGCATAGAGTTCTAGACATTTCAGTTAGAATGTAAAGTTGAAGTTGTAAAAAGTTATTAAAGTTATTGTAGTTTATTAGATGGTGTTGATGATGTGAAGAGGACGAAGGAGACTCCGCTGACACCGTCTTGATTGCATATAAAGGTTTATTACAAAGAAGAACAGCGTCAACCTAAATTTCCAACCGTGCAAATTTAAGTTGTGCAAGGATATTTCTAGGATGTTAAATTACATTACATGAACAGGTATCAAATTTAAATATACAGTTCAGTAATTGGAAGTTTCAAATGTACAATTACATTTCAATACAAGAAATGTTAATCTACAGGTCTAGAATGGTTACAGTTCTGGAATATTAAATAGTAATTCTAGAATGTTAAAGTACAGTTCTAGAAAATAAAATTAAAAAATTGTATAGAGTTCTAGACGTTTCAGTTAGAATGTAAAGTTGAAGTTGTATATAATTATTGAAGTTATTGTTAAAGTTATTGATGATGTGAAGAGGACAAAGGAGACTCTGCTGACACCGTCTCGATTGCATATAAAGGTTTATTTCAAAGAAGAATAGCGTCAACCTAAATTTCCAACCGTGCAAAATTAGATTGTGCAAGTTTATTTGTAGGATGTTGAATTACATTACATGAACAGGTATCAAATTTAAATATACCGTTCAGTAATTGGAAGTTTCAAATGTACAATTACATTTCAATACGAGAAATGTTAATCTAAGGGTCTAGAATGGTTACAGTTCTGGAATGTCAAATAGTAATTCTAGAATGTTAAAATTAAGTTCTAGAAAATAAAATTAAAAAGTTGTATAGAGTTCTAGACGTTTCAGTTAGAATGTAAAGTTGAAGTTGTAGAAAGTTATTAAAGTTATTGTAGTTTTTTCGATGGTGTTGATGATGTGAAGAGGACAAAGGAGACTCAGCTGACACCGTCTTGATTGCTTATAAAGGTTTATTACAAAGAAAAACAGCGTCAACCTAAATTTCCAACCGTGCAAATTTAGGTTGTGCAAGTATATTTCTATGATGTTAAATTACATTAAATGAACAGGTATAAAAATTTAAATATACAGTTCAGTAATTGGAAGTTTCAAATGAACCATTACATTTTATTACGGAAATATTAATCTACAGCTCTAGAATGGCTACAGTCTGGAATGTTAAATAGTAATTCTAGAATGTTAAAATACAGTTCTAGAAAATAAAATTAAAAAGTTGTATAGAGTTCTAGACGTTTCAGTTAGAATGTAAAGTTGAAGTTGTATATGGTTATTGAAGTTATTGTTAAAGTTATTGATGATGTGAAGAGGACAAAGGAGACTCATGACACCGTCTTGATTGCATATAAAGGTTTATTACAAAGAAGAACACCGTCAACCTAAATTTCCAACCGTGCAAATTTAAGTTGTGCAAGTTTATTTCTAGGATGTTAAATTACATTACATGAACAGGTATCAAATTTAAATCTACAGTTCAGTAATTGGAAGTTTCAAATGTACAATTACATTTTATTACGGGAAATGTTAATCTACAGCTTTAGAATGGTTACAGTTCTGGAATGTTAAATTGCAATTCTAGAATGTTAAAATACAGTTCTAGAAAATAAAATAAAAAAATTGTATAGAGTTCTAGACGTTTCAGTTAGAATGTAAAGTTGAAGTTGTAGAAAGTAATTAAAGTTATTGTAGTTTATTAGGTGGTGTTGATGATGTGAAGAGGACAAAGGAGACTCCGCTGACACCGTCTTGATTGCATATAAAGGTTTAATACAAAGAAAAACAGCGTCAACCTAAATTTCCTACCGTGCAAATTTAAGTTGTGCAAGTTTATTTCTAGGATGTTAAATTACATTACATGAACAGGTATCAAGTTTAAATATAAAGTTCAGTAATTGGAAGTTTCAAATGTACAATTACATTTCAATACAAGAAATGTTAATCTACAGCTCTAGAATGGTTACAGTTCTGGAATGTCAAATAGTAATTCTAGAATGTTAAAATATAGTTCTAGAAAATAAGAAAAAAAAATGCATAGAGTTCTAGACGTTTCAGTTAGAATATAAAGTTGAAGTTGTAGAAAGTTATTAAAGTTATTGTAGTTTATTAGATGGTGTTGATGATGTGAAGAGGACGAAGGAGACTCCGCTGACACCGTCTTGATTGCATATAAAGGTTTAATACAAAGAAAAACAGCGTCAACCTAAATCTTCAACCGTGCAACTTTAAGTGGTGCAAGTTTATTTCTAGGATGTTGAATTACATTACATGAACAGGTATCAAATTTAAATATACAGTTCAGTAATTGGAAGTTTCAAATGTACAATTACATTTCAATACGAGAAATGTTAATCTAAGGGTCTAGAATGGTTACAGTTCTGGAATGTTAAATAGTAATTCTAGAATGTTAAAATTAAGTTCTAGAAAATAAAATTAAAAAATTGTATAGAGTTCTAGACGTTTCAGTTAGAATGTAAAGTTGAAGTTGTATATAATTATTGAAGTTATTGTTAAAGTTATTTATGATGTGAAGAGGACGAAGGAGACTCCCCTGACACCGTCTTGATTGCATATAAAGGTTTATTACAAAGAAGAATAGCGTCAACCTAAATTTCCAACCGTGCAAAATTAGATTGTGCAAGTTTATTTGTAGGATGTTGAATTACATTACATGAACAGGTATCAAATTTAAATATACAGTTCAGTAATTGGAAGTTTCAAATGTACAATTACCTTTCAATACGAGAAATGTTAATCTAAGGGTCTAGAATGGTTACAGTTCTGGAATGTTAAATAGTAATTCTAGAATGTTAAAATACAGTTCTAGAAAATAAAATTAAAAAATTATATAGAGTTCTAGATGTTTCAGTTAGAATGTAAAGTTGAAGTTGTAGAAAGTTATTAAAGTTATTGTAGTTTATTAGATGGTGTGAATGATGTGAAGAGGACGAAGGAGACTCCGCTGACACCGTCTTGATTGCATATAAAGGTTTAATACAAAGAAAATCAGCGTCAACCTAAATTTCCAACCATGCAAATGTAAGTTGTGCAAGGATATTTCTAGGATGTTAAATTACATTACATGAAATGGGATCGAATTTAAATATACAGTTCAGTATTTGGAAGTTTCAAATTTACAATTACATTTCAATACGAGAAGTGTTAATCTACAGCTCTAGAATGGCTACAGTTCTGGAATGTTAAATAGTAATTCCACAATGTTAAAATACACTTCTAGAAAATAAAAAAATAAAAAAATGTATAGATTTCTAGACGTTTCAGTTAGAATGTAAAGTTGAAGTTGT
The DNA here is from genome assembly GCF_016859285.1 of Xiphias gladius. Classification (NCBI taxonomy): domain Eukaryota; kingdom Metazoa; phylum Chordata; class Actinopteri; order Istiophoriformes; family Xiphiidae; genus Xiphias; species Xiphias gladius. The sequence goes on from NW_024401929.1 coordinate 19,309, forward strand.
AGAAAGTTATTAAAGTTATTGTAGTTTATTAGATGGTGTGAATGATGTGAAGAGGACGAAGGAGACTCCGCTGACACCGTCTTGATTGCATATAAAGGTTTATTACAAAGAAGAACAGCGTCAACCTAAATCTCCAACCGTGCAAATTTAGGTTTTGCAAGTATATTTCTAGGATGTTAAATTACATTACATTAACAGGTATCAAATTTAATATAAAGTCCAGTAATTGGAAGTTTGAAATGTACAATAACATTTTACTACGGGAAATGTTAATGTACAGCTCTAGAATGGTTACAGTTCTGGAATGTTAAATTGCAATTCTAGAATGTTAAAATACAGTTCTAGAAAATAAAAAAAAATGTATAGAGTTCTAGACGTTTCAGTTAGAATGTAAAGTTGAAGTTGTATTTAGTTATTGAAGTTATTGTTAAAGTTATTGATGATGTGAAGAGGACAAAGGAGACTCCGCTGACACCATCTTGATTGCATATAAAGGTTTAATACAAAGAAAAACAGCGTCAACCTAAAGTTCCAACCGTGCAAATGTAAGTTGTGCAAGGATATTTCTAGGATGTTAAATTACATTACATGAACAGGTATCAAATTTAAATAAACAGTTCAGTAATTGGAAGTTTCAAATGTACCATTACATTTTATTACGGGAAATGTTAATCTACAGCTCTAGAATGGCTACAGTTCTGGAATTTTAAATAGTAATTCTAGAATGTTAAAATACAGTTCTAGAAAATAAAATTAAAAAATTGTATAGAGTTCTAGACGTTTCAGTTAGACTGTAAAGTTGAAGTTGTACATAGTTTTTGAAGTTATTGTTAAAGTTATTGATGATGTGAAGAGGACAAAGGAGACTCCGCTGACACCGTCTCGATTGCATATAAAGGTTTAATACAAAGAAAAACAGCGTCAACCTAAATTTCCAACCGTGCAAATTTAAGTTGTGCAAGGATATTGCTAGGATGTTAAATTACACTACATAAACAGGTATCAAAATTACATATACAGTTCAGTAATTGGAAGTTTCAAATGTACAATTACATTTTATTACGGGAATTTTTAATCTACAGCTCTAGAATGGTTACAGTTCTGGAATATTAAATAGTAATTCTAGAATGTTAAAATACAGTTCTAGAAAATAAAATTAAAAAATTATATAGAGTTCTAGATGTTTCAGTTAGAATGTAAAGTTGAAGTTGTAGAAAGTTATTAAAGTTATTGTAGTTTATTAGATGGTGTGAATGATGTGAAGAGGACGAAGGAGACTCCGCTGACACCGTCTTGATTGCATATAAAGGTTTAATACAAAGAAAAACAGCGTCAACCTAAATTTCCAACCGTGCAAATTTAGGTTGTGCAAGTTTATTTCTAGGATGTTAAATTACATTACATTAACAGGTATTAAATTTAAATATAAAGTTCAGTAAATGGAAGTTTCAAATTTACGATTACATTTCAATACGAGAAATGTTAATCTACAGCTCTAGAATGGCTACAGTTCTGGAATGTTAAATAGTAATTCTAGAATGTTAAAATACAGTTCTAGAAAATAAAATTAAAAAATTATATAGAGTTCTAGATGTTTCAGTTAGAATGTAAAGTTGAAGTTGTAGAAAGTTATTAAAGTTATTGTAGTTTATTAGATGGTGTGAATGATGTGAAGAGGACGAAGGAGACTCCTCTGACACCGTCTTGATTGCATATAAAGGTTTATTACAAAGAATAACAGCGTCAACCTAAATTTCCAACCGTTCAAATTTAAGTTGTACAAGTATATTTCTAGGACGTTAAATTACATTACATGAACAGGTATCAAATTTAAATATACAGTTCAGTAATTGGAAGTTTCAAATGTACAATTTTATTTCAATACGAGAAATGTTAATCTACAGCTCTAGAATGGTTACAGTTCTGGATTGTTACATAGTAATTCTAGAATGTTAAAATACATTTCTAGAAAATGAAAAATTAAAAAATTGTAAAGAGTTCTAGACGTTTCAGTTAGAATGTAAAGTTGAAGTTGTATATAGTTATTGAAGTTATTGTTAAAGTTATTGATGATGTGAAGAGGACAAAGGAGACTCCGCTTACACCGTCTTGATTGCATATAAAGGTTTAATACAAAGAAGAACAGCGTCAACCTAAATTTCCAACCGTGCAAGTTTATTTCTAGGATGTTAAATTACATTAAATGAACAGGTATCAAATTTAAATATACAGGTCAGTGATTGGAAGTTTCAAATTTACAATTACATTTCAATATGAGAAGTGTTAATCTACAGCTCTAGAATGGCTACAGTTCTGGAATGTCAAATAGTAATTCTAGAATGTTAAAATACAGTTCTACTAAATAAAAAATAAAAAAATGTATAGAGTTCTAGACATTTCAGTTAGAATATAAGTTGAAGTTGTAGAAAGTTATTAAAGTTATTGTTGTTTATTAGATGGTGTTGATTATGTGAAGAGGACTAAGGAGACTCCGCTGACACCATCTTGATTGCATATAAAGGTTTAATACAAAGAAAAACAGCGTCAAACTAAATTTCCAACTGTGCAAATTTAAGTCGTGCAAGGATATTTCTAGGATTTTAAATTACATTACATGAACATGTATCAAATTTAAATATACAGTTAAATATACAGTTCAGTAATAGGAAGTTTCAAATGTACAATTACATTTCAATACGAGAAATGTTAATCTACAATCTAATCTACACCTAAATTTCCAACCGTGCAAATTTAAGTTGTGCAAGGATTTTTCTAGGATGTTAAATTACATTACATGAACAGGTATCAAATTTAAATATACAGTTCAGTAATTGGAATTGTCAAATGTACAATCACATTTCAATACGAGAAATGTTAATCTACAGCTCTAGAATGGTTGCAGTTCTGGAATGTTAAATAGTATTTCTAGAATGTTAAAATACAGTTCTAGAAAATAAAATTAAAAAATTGTATAGGGCTCTAGACGTTTCAGTTAGAATGTAAAGTTGAAGTTGTACATAGTTTTTGAAGTTATTGTTAAAGTTATTGATGATGTTAAGAAGACAGAGGAGACTCCGCTGACACCGTCTTGATTGCATATAAAGGTTTATTACAAAGAAGAACAGCGTCAACCTAAATCTCCAACCGTGCAAATTTAGGTTTTGCAAGTATATTTCTAGGATGTTAAATTACATTACATTAACAGGTATCAAATTTAAATATAAAGTCCAGTAATTGGAAGTTTGAAATGTACAAAAACATTTTACTACGGGAAATGTTAATGTACAGCTCTAGAATGGTTACAGTTCTGGAATGTTAAATTGCAATTCTAGAATGTTAAAATACAGTTCTAGAAAATAAAAAAAAATGTATAGAGTTCTAGACGTTTCAGTTAGAATGTAAAGTTGAAGTTGTATTTAGTTATTGAAGTTATGGTTAAAGTTATTGATGATGTGAAGAGGACAAAGAAGACTCCGCTGACAACGTCTTGATTGCATATAAAGGTTTAATACAAAGAAAAACAGCGTCAACCTAAATTTCCAACCGTGCAAATTTAGGTTGTGCAAGTTTATTTCTAGGATGTTAAATTACATTACATGAACAGGTATCAAATTTAAATATACAGTTCAGTAATTGGAAGTTTCAAATGTACAATTACATTACAATACGAGAAATGTTAATCTACAGCTCTAAAACGGTTACAGTTCTGGAATGTTAAATTGCAATTCTAGAATGTTAAAATACAGTTCTAGAAAATGAAATAAAAAAATTGTAAAGAGTTCTAGACGTTTAAGTTAGAATGTAAAGTTCAAGTTGTAGAAAGTTATTAAAGTTATTGTAGTTTATTAGATGGTGTTGATGATGTGAAGAGACTGAAGCAGACTCCGATGACACCGTCTTGTTTGCATATGAAGATTTATTACAAAGAAAAACAGCGTCAAACTAAATTTCCAACCTTGCAAATTTAAGTTGTGCAAGGATATTGCTAGGATGTTAAATTACACTACATAAAAAGGTATCAAATTTAAATATAAAGTTCAGTATTTGGAAGTTTCAAATGTACAATTACATTTCAATACGAGAAATGTTAATCTACAGCTCTAGAATGGTTACAGTTCTGGAATGTTAAATAGTAATTCTATAATGTTAAAATACAGTTCTAGAAAATAAAATTATAAAGTTGTATAGAGTTCTAGACGTTTCAGTTAGAATGTAAAGTTAAAAAGTTGTATATATTTATTGAAGATATTGTTAAAGTTACTGATGATGTGCAGAGGACAAAAGAGACTCGTCTGACACCGTCTTGATTGCATATAAAGGTTTATTACAAAGAAGAACAGTGTCAACCTAAATTTCCAACCGTGCAAATTTAGATTGTGCAAGTTTATTTGTAGGATGTTGAATTACATTACATGAACAGGTATCAAATTTAAATATACAGTTCAGTAATTGGAAGTTTCAAATTTACAATTACATTTCAATACCAGAAATGTTAATCTACAGCTCTAGAATGGCTACAGTTCTGGAATGTTAAATAGTAATTCTAGAATGTTAAAATACAGTTCTAGAGAATAAAAAATAAAAAGTTGTATAGAGTTCTAGACGTTTCAGTTAGAATGTAAAGTTGAAGTTGTAGAAAGTTATTAAAGTTATTGTAGTTTACTAGATGGTGTTGATGATGTAAAGAGAACGAAGGAGACTCCGCTGACACGTCTTGTTTGCATATAAAGGTTTATTACAAAGAAAAACAGCGTCAAACTAAATTTCCAACCGTGCAAATTTAAGTTGTGCAAGGATATTGCTAGGATGTTAAATTACATTACATGAACAGGTATCAAATTTAAATATACAGTTCAGTAATTGGAAGTTTCAAATGTACAACTACATTTTATTACGGGAATTTTTAATCTACAGCTCTAGAATGGTTACAGTTCTGGAATATTAAATAGTAATTCTAGAATGTTAAAATACAGTTCTAGAAAATAAAATTAAAAAGTTGTATAGAGTTCTAGACGTTTCAGTTAGAATGTAAAGTTGAAGTTGTAGAAAGTTATTAAAGTTATTGTTAAAGTTATTGATGATGTGAAGAGGACAAAGGAGACTCCCCTGATACCGTCTTGATTGCATATAAAGGTTTAATACAAAGAAAAACAGCGTCAACCTAAATTTCCAACGTAAATGTAAGTTGTGCAAGGATATTTCTAGGATGTTAAATTACATTACATGAACAGGTATCAAATTTAAATATACAGTTCAGTAATTGGAAGTTTCAAATGTACAATTACATTTTATTACGGGAAATGTTAATCTACAGGTCTAGAATGGTTACAGTTCTGGAATGTTAAATAGTAATTCTAGAATGTTAAAATACAGTTCTAGAAAATGAAAAATTAAAAAAATTGTAAAGAGTTCTAGACGTTTCAGTTAGAATGTAAAGTTGAAGTTGTATATAGTTATTGAAGTTATTGTTAAAGTTATTGATGATGTGAAGAGGACAAAAGGAGACTCCGCTGACACCGTCTTGATTGCATATAAAGGTTTAATACAAAGAAGAACAGCGTCAACCTAAATTTCCAACCGTGCAAATGTAAGTTGTGCAAGGATATTTCTAGGATGTTAAATTACATTACATGAACAGGTATCAAATTTAAATATACAGTTCAGTAATTGGAAGTTTCAAATGTACAATTACATTTCAATACGAGAAATGTTAATCTACAGGTATAGTATGGTTACAGTTCTGGAATGTTAAATAGTAATTCTAGAATGTTAAAATACAGTTCTAGAAAATAAAATTAAAAAGTTGTATAGAGTTCTAGGCGTTCAGTTAGAATGTAAAGTTGAAGTTGTATATAGTTATTGAAGATATTGTTAAAGTTATTGATGATGTGAAGAGGACAAAGGAGACTCCGCTGACACCGTCTTGATTGCATATAAAGGTTTATTACAAAGAAGAACAGCGTCAACCTAAATTTCCAACCGTGCAAATTTAAGTTGTGCAAGTATATTTCTAGGATGTTAAATTACATTACATGAAATGGGATTGAATTTAAATATACAGTTCAGTAATTGGAAGTTTCAAATGTACAATTACATTTCAATACGAGAAATGTTAATCTACAGGTCTAGAATAGTTTACAGTTCTGGAATGTTAAATAGTAATTCTAGAATGTTAAAATACAGTTCTAGAAAATGAAAAATTAAAAAAGATTGTAAAAAGGGAGTTCTAGACGTTTCAGTTAGAATGTAAAGTTGAAGTTGTAGAAAGTTATTAAAGTTATTGTTAAAGTTATTGATGATGTGAAGACGACAAAGGAGACTCCGCTGACACCGTCTTGATTGCATATAAAGGTTTATCACAAAGAAGAACAGCGTCAACCTAAATTTCCAACTGTGCAAATTTAAGTTGTGCAAGTATATTTCTAGGATGTTAATTACATTACATGAACAGGTATCAAATTTAAATATACAGTTCAGTAATTGGAAGTTTCAAATTTACAATTACATTACAATCAATGAAGTGTTAATCTACAGCTCTAGAATGGCTACAGTTCTGGAATGTTAAATAGTAATTCTAGAATGTTAAAATACAGTTCTAGAAAATAAAAAATAAAAAAATGTATAGAGTTCTAGACATTTCAGTTAGAATATAAAGTTGAAGTTGTAGAAAGTTATTAAAGTTATTGTAGTTTATTAGATGGTGTGAATGATGTGAAGAGGACAGAGGAGACTCCGCTGACACCGTCTTGATTGCATATAAAGGTTTAATACAAAGAAAAACAGCGTCAACCTAAATTTCCAACAGTGCAAATTTAAGTGGTGCAAGTATATTTCTAGGATGTTAAATTACATTACATGAACAGGTATCAAAATTAAATATACAGTTCAGTAATTGGAAGTTTCAAATGTACAATTACATTGAAATACGAGAAATGTTAATCTACAGCTCTAGAAGGGTTACAGTTCTGGAATGTTAAATTGCAATTCTAGAATGTTAAAATACAGTTCTAGAAAATGAAATAAAAAAATTGTAAAGAGTTCTAGACGTTTAAGTTAGAATGTAAAGTTGAAGTTGTAGAAAGTTATTAAAGTTATTGTAGTTTATTAGATGGTGTTGATGATGTGAAGAGGACTAAGGAGACTCCCCTGACACCGTCTTGATTGCATATAGAGGTTTAATACAAATAAAAAACAGCGTCAACCTAAATTTCCAACCGTGCAAATTTAGGTTTTGCAAGTTTATTTCTAGGATGTTAAATTACATTACATGAACAGGTATCAAATTTAAATATACAGTTCAGTAATTGGAAGTTTCAAATTTACAATTATATTTTATTACGGGAAATGTTAATCTACAGCTCTAGAATGGTTACAGTTCTGGAATGTTAAATAGTAATTCTAGAATGTTAAAATAAAGTTCTAGAAAATAAAAGTATAAAATTGTATAGAGTTCTAGACGTTTCAGTTAGAATGTTAAGTTGAAGTTGTATATAATTATTGAAGATATTGTTAAAGTTATTGATGATGTGAAGAGGACGAAGAAGACTCCGCTGACACCATCTTGATTGCATATAAAGGTTTAATACAAAGAAGAACAGCGTCAACCTAAATTTCCAACCGTGCAAATGTAAGTTGTGCAAGGATATTTCTAGGATGTTAAATTACATTACATGAAATGGGATCAAATTTAAATATACAGTTCAGTAATTCGAAGTTTCAAATGTACAATTACATTTTATTACGGGAAATGTTAATCTACAGCTTTAGAATGGTTGCAGTTCTGGAATGTTAAATTGCAATTCTAGAATGTTAAAATACAGTTCTAGAAAATAAAATAAAAAAATTGTATAGAGTTCTAGACGTTTCAGTTAGAATGTAAAGTTGAAGTTGTAGAAAGTTATTAAAAGTTATTGTAGTTTATTAGGTGGTGTTGATGATGTGAAGAGGACAAAAGGAGACTCCGCTGACACCGTCTTGATTGCATATAAGGTTTAATACAAAGAAAAACAGCGTCAACCTAAATTTCCTACCGTGCAAATTTAGGTTGTGCAAGTTTATTTCTAGGATGTTAAATTACATTACATGAAATGGGATCAAATTTAAATATACAGTTCAGTAATTGGAAGTTTCAAATGCACAATTACATTTCAATACGAGAAATTTTAATCTACAGCTCTAGAATGGTTACAGTTCTGGAATGTTAAATAGTAATTCTAGAATGTTAAAATACAGTTCTAGAAAATAAGAAATAAAAAAATGCATAGAGTTCTAGACATTTAAGTTAGAATGTAAAGTTGAAGTTGTAAAAAGTTATTAAAGTTATTGTAGTTTATTAGATGGTGTTGATGATGAAGAGGACGAAGGAGACTCCCCTGACACCGTCTCGATTGCATATAAAGGTTTATTACAAAGAAGAACAGCGTCAACCTAAATTTCCAACCGTGCAAATTTAGATTGTGCAAGTTTATTTGTAGGATGTTGAATTACATTACATGAACAGGTATCAAATTTAAATATACAGTTCAGTAATTGGAAGTTTCAAATGTACAATTACATTTCAATACGAGAAATGTTAATCTAAGGGTCTAGAATGGTTACAGTTCTGGAATGTTAAATAGTAATTCTAGAATGTTAAAATTAAGTTCTAGAAAATAAAATTAAAAAGTTGTATAGAGTTCTAGACGTTTCAGTTAGAATGTAAAGTTGAAGTTGTAGAAAGTTATTAAAGTTATTGTAGTTTTTTAGATGGTGTTGATGATGTGATGAGGACAAAGGAGACTCCGCTGACACCGTCTTGATTGCATATAAAGGTTTATTACAAAGAAGAACAGCGTCAACCTAAATTTCCAACCGTGCAAATTTAAGTTGTGCAAGGATATTTCTAGGATGTTAAATTACATTACATGAAAAGGTATCAAATTTAAATATACAGTTCAGTAATTGGAAGTTTCAAATGTACAATTACATTTCAATACGAGAAATGTTAATCTACAGCTCTAGAATGGCTACAGTTCTGGAATCTAGAATGGCTACAGTTCTGGAATGTCAAATAGTAATTCTAGATTGTTAAAATACAGTTCTAGAAAATAAGAAATAAAAAAATGAATAGAGTTCTAGACGTTTCAGTTAGAATATAAAGTTGAAGTTGTAGAAAGTTATTAAAGTTATTGTAGTTTTTTCGATGGTGTTGATGATGTGAAGAGGACCAAGGAGACTCAGCTGACACCGTCTTGATTGCATATAAAGGTTTATTACAAAAGAAAAACAGCGTCAACCTAAATTTCCAACCGTGCAAATTTAGGTTGTGCAAAGTATATTTCTATGATGTTAAATTACATTAAATGAACAGGTATAAAATTTAAATATACAGTTCAGTAATTGGAAGTTTCAAATGAACCATTACATTTTATTACGGAAATATTAATCTACAGCTCTAGAATGGCTACAGTCCTGGAATGTTAAATAGTAATTCTAGAATGTTAAAATACAGTTCTAGAAAATAAAATTAAAAAACTGTATAGAGTTCTAGACGTTTCAGTAAGAATATAAAGTTGAAGTTGTAGAAAGTTATTAAAGATATTGTTAAAGTTATTGATGATGTGAAGAAGAGGCGAGGAGACTCCTGATACCGTCTTGATTGCATATAAGGTTTATTACAAAGAAGAACAGCGTCAACCCTAAATCTCCAACCGTGCAAATTTAAGTTGTGCAAGTTTATTTCTAGGATGTTAAATTACATTACATGAACAGGTATCAAATTTAAATATACAGTTCAGTAATTGGAAGTTTCAAATGTACAATTACATTTTATTACGGGAAATGTTAATCTACTGCTCTAGAATGGTTACAGTTCTGGAATATTAAATAGTAATTCTAGAATGTGTTGTGACCTGTTTCAGCACAGTCTCTCCCAGTTCAGATGTTATGAAACAAAATGCGGAAACTCAATTGAATAAGTATGAGTATTTATTACGCTGTCTGCAGAGAAGCGGAGATCAATCAGGTCTGCACAAGCAGCAATACCATGAAGAGATCTGACTTGAGCTCTATGTGTGTATCTTTTATATGCTGTATGTTTCAGTCAGCCCAATGGGGGAAATTAACGTAAAAGCCCGCCTTGTGGTTTATGGCTTGTTCCTGTTTCCTGTTTCCTTGACCTTTGGGGTCATGTCCTGTGTTTCTGTGATTCCTGTTGATCAGTGAAGTGTGATCTCTTCTTGGCTTACATGTAGCTGCATATAACATAAGGCACAATAGATAACACAACAAATATTGAATACCCCAAATCCCTTTTGATCTCGTTCACAGAGATCAACATTAAGGAAAAAACATAAAAGAACAAAATTGTTATCTCATTGAATTAATCCTTAAACTCAGGAACACCCTCAAAATCCACATTTCAACCTCCTCTGCGTGGAGCAGGGACATCATCTGATATGATGGGATACGACCTTCAACAGTAGTGGTGATAAGTCTAGTGATCAAAGACCTACATCAACATAAACAAAGAAATCGATGAGTGGCTCATTCATTTCTTCACTTCCTCATACTCCTCGATGATCCTGGTTGGTGGCTTGCATACGTGATGGAGAAGGGCAGCTATTTCCTCCTTTCCTTCTCAGGTTATTGGTTAGACTACCTCACCCTTATTGCCACCAGGAATTATTCTGTCCT
>NW_024401930.1:0-29853 GCF_016859285.1 Xiphias gladius
TTCAGTTACGTATTACTAGTATGTGTGCTTTGAATTGAGTTTGCATAAGCATTTTTGAAAGCATGAGTACATGTTTGATTTGATGTTCATTACATGACGAGAGAGTTAATTTGAACATAATATAGTCTAAACAGCTTGTTTCTTTTGGAACACACCTATATGTATATAAGATATGTTGTCGACCCCTCAAGCTCATCTAACTACTTTAAGATTTTGGAAGCTAAGAAATTGCATGACTGATGATGGCAAACATGCTTTCATTTGATTTCAGTCTTGAGCGGGCCAAAATCACAGCAGATGTTGATTTTTGGCGTCTATTAGCCGAGAAAACTTCATTTGACTCAAATATTCATTTGAGCTGCTAGGCTCTCAATTCTTGCCAGATCGTTTTAGAAAACTTTCTACTTTAAGAAGACTCCCAAAGAAAGAAAGGTAAGTATTTGCTTTGAATTGAGTTTGCATAAGCATTTTTGAAAACTCAGTACATGTTTGATTTGATGTTCATTAGCGACGAGAGAGAATTTGAACATAATATAGTCTAAACAACTTGTTTCTTTTGGAACACACCTATATGTATATAAGATATGTTGTCGACCCTCAAGCTCATCTAACTACTTTAAGATTTTGGAAGCTAGAAATTGCATGACTGATGATGGCAAACATGCTTTCATTTGATTTCAGTCTTGAGCAGGCCAAAATCACAGCAGATGTTGATTTTGGCGTCTATTATAGAGAAAACTTCATTTGACTCAAATATTCATTTGAGCTGCTAGGCTCTCAATTCTTGCCAGATCGTTTTGAAAACTTTCTACTTTAAGAAGACTCCCAAAAGAAAGGTAAGTATGTGCTTTGAATTGAGTTTGCATAAGCATTTTTGAAAAGCATGATACATGTTTGATTTGATGTTCATTACATGACGAGAGGAATTTGAACATAATATAGTCTAAACAGCTTGTTTCTTTTGGAACACACCTATATGTATATAAGATATGTTGTCGACCCTCAAGCTCATCTAACTACTTTAAGATTTTGGAAGCTAGAAATTGCATGACTGATGATGGCAAACATGCTTTCATTTGATTTCAGTCTTGAGCGGGCCAAAATCACAGCATATGTTGATTTTTGGCGTCTATTCGCCGAGGAAACTTCATTTGACTCAAATATTCATTTGAGCTGCTAGGCTCTCAATTCTTGCCAGATCGTTTTAGAAAACTTTCTACTTTAAGAAGACTCCCAAAGAAAGGTAAGTATGTGCTTTGAATTGAGTTTGCATAAGCATTTTTGAAAAGCATAGTACATGTTTGATTTGATGTTCATTACATGACGAGAGAGAATTTGAACATAATATAGTCTAAACAACTTGTTTCTTTTGGAACACACCTATATGTATATAAGATATGTTGTCGACCCTCAAGCTCATCTAACTACTTTAAGATTTTGGAAGCTAAGAAATTGCATGACTGATGATGGCAAACATGCTTTCATTTGATTTCAGTCATAGACAGGGCCAAAATCACAGCAGATGTTGATTTTTGGCGTCTATTAGCGAAAACTTCATTTGACTCAAATATTCATTTGAGCTGCTAGGCTCTCAATTCTTGCCAGATCGTTTTAGAAAACTTTCTACTTTAAGAAGACTCCCAAAGAAAGGTAAGTATGTGCTTTGAATTGAGTTTGCATAAGCATTTTTTGAAAACGCAGTACATGTTTGATTTGATGTTCATTTGCGACGAGAGAGCGAATTTGAACATAATATAGTCTAAACAACTTGTTTCTTTTGGAACACACCTATATGTATATAAGATATGTTGTCGACCCCTCAAGCTCATCTAACTACTTTAAGATTTTGGAAGCTAAGAAATTGCATGACTGATGATGGCAAACATGCTTTCATTTGATTTCAGTCTTGAGCAGGCCAAAATCACAGCAGATGTTGATTTTTTGGCGTCTATTAGCGAAAAACTTCATTTGACTCAAATATTCATTTGAGCTGCTAGGCTCTCAATTCTTGCCAGATCGTTTTAGAAAACTTTCTACTTTAAGAAGACTCCCAAAGAAAGGTAAGTATGTGCTTTGAATTGAGTTTGCATAAGCATTTTTGAAAGCATAGTACATGTTTGATTTGATGTTCATTAGCGACAGAGAGAATTTGAACATAATATAGTCTAAACAACTTGTTTCTTTTGGAACACACCTATATGTATATAAGATATGTTGTCGACCCTCAAGCTCATCTAACTACTTTAAGATTTTGGAAGCTAGAAATTGCATGACTGATGATGGCAAACATGCTTTCATTTGATTTCAGTCTTGAGCAGGCCAAAATCACAGCAGATGTTGATTTTTGGCGTCTATTAGCCGAAAACTTCATTTGACTCAAATATTCATTTGAGCTGCTAGGCTCTCAATTCTTGCCAGATCGTTTTAGAAAACTTTCTACTTTAAAGACTCCCAAAAGCTAAGTATGTGCTTTGAATTGAGTTTGCATAAGCATTTTTTGCATAGTACATGTTTGATTTGATGTTCATTACGCGACGAGAGAATTTGAACATAATATAGTCTAAACAACTTGTTTCTTTTGGAACACACCTATATGTATATAAGATATGTTGTCGAAACTCAAGCTCATCTAACTACTTTAAGATTTTGGAAGCTAAGAAATTGCATGACTGATGATGGCAAACATGCTTTCATTTGATTTCAGTGCGCAGACGGGCCAAAATCACAGCAGATGTTGATTTTTGGCGTCTATTTGCAGAGAAAACTTCATTTGACTCAAATATTCATTTGAGCTGCTAGGCTCTCAATTCTTGCCAGATCGTTTTAGAAAACTTTCTACTTTAAGAAGACTCCCAAAAGCTAAGTATGTGCTTTGAATTGAGTTTGCATAAGCATTTTTTGAAAACGCAGTACATGTTTGATTTGATGTTCATTACATGAGAGAGAATTTGAACATAATATAGTCTAAACAACTTGTTTCTTTTGGAACACACCTATATGTATATAAGATATGTTGTCGACCCCTCAAGCTCATCTAACTACTTTAAGATTTTGGAAGCTAGAAATTGCATGACTGATGATGGCAAACATGCTTTCATTTGATTTCAGTGCTGAGCGGGCCAAAATCACAGCAGATGTTGATTTTTGGCGTCTATTAAGCGAAAACTTCATTTGACTCAAATATTCATTTGAGCTGCTAGGCTCTCAATTCTTGCCAGATCGTTTTAGAAAACTTTCTACTTTAAGAAGACTCCCAAAGAAAGGTAAGTATGTGCTTTGAATTGAGTTTGCATAAGCATTTTTGAAAACGCAGTACATGTTTGATTTGATGTTCATTAGCGACGAGAGAATTTGAACATAATATAGTCTAAACAACTTGTTTCTTTTGGAACACACCTATATATGTATATAAGATATGTTGTCGACCCCTCAAGCTCATCTAACTACTTTAAGATTTTGGAAGCTAAGAAATTGCATGACTGATGATGGCAAACATGCTTTCATTTGATTTCAGTCTTGAGCAGGCCAAAATCACAGCAGATGTTGATTTTGGCGTCTATTACGCGAAAACTTCATTTGACTCAAATATTCATTTGAGCTGCTAGGCTCTCAATTCTTGCCAGATCGTTTTAGAAAACTTTCTACTTTAGAAGACTCCCAAAAGAAAGGTAAGTATGTGCTTTGAATTGAGTTTGCATAAGCATTTTTTGAAAGCATAGTACATGTTTGATTTGATGTTCATTACATGACGAGAGAGAATTTGAACATAATATAGTCTAAACAACTTGTTTCTTTTGGAACACACCTATATGTATATAAGATATGTTGTCGACCCTCAAGCTCATCTAACTACTTTAAGATTTTTGGAAGCTAAGAAATTGCATGACTGATGATGGCAAACATGCTTTCATTTGATTTCAGTCATTGGCAGGCCAAAATCACAGCAGATGTTGATTTTTGGCGTCTATTAGCGAAAACTTCATTTGACTCAAATATTCATTTGAGCTGCTAGGCTCTCAATTCTTGCCAAATCTTTTTAGAAAACTTTCTACTTTAAGAAGACTCCCAAAGAAAGGTAAGTATGTGCGTTGAATTGAGTTTGCATAAGCATTTTTTGAAAAGCAGTACATGTATGATTCAATGTTCATTACATGACGAGAGGGAATTTGAACATAATATAGTCTAAACAGCTTGTTTCTTTTGGAACACACCTATATGTATATAAGATATGTTGTCGACCCCTCAAGCTCATCTAACTACTTTAAGATTTTGGAAGCTAAGAAATTGCATGACTGATGATGGCAAACATGCTTTCATTTGATTTCAGTGCAGACGGGCCAAAATCACAGCAGATGTTGATTTTTGGCGTCTATTACATGAAAACTTCATTTGACTCAAAAATTCATTTGAGCTGCTAGGCTCTCAATTCTTGCCAGATCGTTTTAGAAAACTTTCTACTTTAAGAAGACTCCCAAAAGAAAGGTAAGTATGTGCTTTGAATTGAGTTTGCATAAGCATTTTTGAAAGCATGAGTACATGTTTGATTTGATGTTCATTACATGACGAGAGAATTTGAACATAATATAGTCTAAACAACTTGTTTCTTTTGGAACACACCTATATGTATATAAGATATGTTGTCGACCCCTCAAGCTCATCTAACTACTTTAAGATTTTGGAAGCTAAGAAATTGCATGACTGATGATGGCAAACATGCTTTCATTTGATTTCAGTCTTGAGACAGGCCAAAATCACAGCAGATGTTGATTTTTGGCGTCTATTAGCGAAAACTTCATTTGACTCAAATATTCATTTGAGCTGCTAGGCTCTCAATTCTTGCCAGATCGTTTTAGAAAACTTTCTACTTTAAGAAGACTCCCAAAGAAAGGTAAGTATGTGCTTTGAATTGAGTTTGCATAAGCATTTTTGAAAGCATAGTACATGTTTGATTTGATGTTCATTACATGACGAGAGAGAATTTGAACATAATATAGTCTAAACAACTTGTTTCTTTTGGAACACACCTATATGTATATAAGATATGTTGTCGACCCCTCAAGCTCATCTAACTACTTTAAGATTTTGGAAGCTAAGAAATTGCATGACTGATGATGGCAAACATGCTTTCATTTGATTTCAGTCTTGAGCAGGCCAAAATCACAGCAGATGTTGATTTTTGGCGTCTATTAGCGAGAAAACTTCATTTGACTCAAATATTCATTTGAGCTGCTAGGCTCTCAATTCTTGCCAGATCGTTTTAGAAAACTTTCTACTTTAAGAAGACTCCCAAAAGCTAAGTATGTGCTTTGAATTGAGTTTGCATAAGCATTTTTTGAAAAGCAGCAGTACATGTTTGATTTGATGTTCATTAGCGGACGAGAGAGAATTTGAACATAATATAGTCTAAACAACTTGTTTCTTTTGGAACACACCTATATGTATATAAGATATGTTGTCGACCCTCAAGCTCATCTAACTACTTTAAGATTTTGGAAGCTAAGAAATTGCATGACTGATGATGGCAAACATGCTTTCATTTGATTTCAGTCTTGAGCGGGCCAAAATCACAGCAGATGTTGATTTTTGGCGTCTATTAAGCGAAAACTTCATTTGACTCAAATATTCATTTGAGCTGCTAGGCTCTCAATTCTTGCCAGATCGTTTTAGAAAACTTTCTACTTTAGAAGACTCCCAAAAGAAAGCTAAGTATGTGCTTTGAATTGAGTTTGCATAAGCATTTTTTGAAAAGCATGTACATGTTTGATTTGATGTTCATTACATGACGAGAGAATTTGAACATAATATAGTCTAAACAACTTGTTTCTTTTGGAACACACCTATATGTATATAAGATATGTTGTCGACCCCTCAAGCTCATCTAACTACTTTAAGATTTTGGAAGCTAAGAAATTGCATGACTGATGATGGCAAACATGCTTTCATTTGATTTCAGTCTTGAGCAGACCAAAAAATCAGCAGATGTTGATTTTTGGCGTCTATTAGCCGAAAACTTCATTTGACTCAAATATTCATTTGAGCTGCTAGGCTCTCATTTTTTGCCAGATCGTTTTAGAAAACTTTCTACTTTAAGAAGACTCCCAAAAGAAAGCTAAGTATGTGCTTTGAATTGAGTTTGCATAAGCATTTTTTGAAAGCATAGTACATGTTTGATTTGATGTTCATTACATGACGAGAGAGGAATTTGAACATAATATAGTCTAAACAACTTGTTTCTTTTGGAACATACTCATATGTATATAAGATATGTTGTCGACCCTCAAGCTCACCTAACTACTTTAAGATTTTGGAAGCTAAGAAATTGCATGACTGATGATGGCAAACATGCTTTCATTTGATTTCAGTCTTGAGACGGGCCAAAATCACAGCAGATGTTGATTTTTGGCGTCTATTAGCGAAAACTTCATTTGACTCAAATATTCATTTGAGCTGCTAGGCTCTCAATTCTTGCCAGATCGTTTTAGAAAACTTTCTACTTTAAGAAGACTCCCAAAGAAAGCTAAGTATGTGCTTTGAATTGAGTTTGCATAAGCATTTTTGAAAAAGCGCAGTACATGTTTGATTTGATGTTCATTACGCGAGAGAGAGAATTTGAACATAATATAGTCTAAACAACTTGTTTCTTTTGGAACACACCTATATGTATATAAGATATGTTGTCGACCCTCAAGCTCATCTAACTACTTTAAGATTTTGGAAGCTAAGAAATTGCATGACTGATGATGGCAAACATGCTTTCATTTGATTTCAGTGCTTAGACAAGCCAAAATCACAGCAGATGTTGATTTTTGGCGTCTATTTGCAGAGAAAACTTCATTTGACTCAAAGATTCATTTGAGCTGCTAGGCTCTCAATTCTTGCAAGATCGTTTTAGAAAACTTTCTACTTTAAGAAGACTCCCAAGAAAGCTAAGTATGTGCTTTGAATTGAGTTTGCATAAGCATTTTTGAAAAGCAGTACATGTTTGATTTGATGTTCATTACATGACGAGAGAATTTGAACATAATATAGTCTAAACAGCTTGTTTCTTTTGGAACACACCTATATATGTATATAAGATATGTTGTCGACCCCTCAATCTCATCTAACTACTTTAAGATTTTGGAAGCTAAGAAATTGCATGACTGATGATGGCAAACATGCTTTCATTTGATTTCAGTCTTGAGCAGGCCAAAATCACAGCAGATGTTGATTTTTGGCGTCTATTACGAGAAAACTTCATTTGACTCAAATATTAATTTTGAGCTGCTAGGCTCTCAATTCTTGCCAGATCGTTTTAGAAAACTTTCTACTTTAAGAAGACTGCCAAAGAAAGGTAAGTATGTGCTTTGAATTGAGTTTGTACAAGCATTTTTGAAAACGCAGTACATGTTTGATTTGATGTTCATTACATGACGAGAGAGAATTTGAACATAATATAGTCTAAACAACTTGTTTCTTTTGGAACACACCTATATATGTATATAAGATATGTTGTCGACCCTCAAGCTCATCTAACTACTTTAAGATTTTGGAAGCTAAGAAATTGCATGACTGATGATGGCAAACATGCTTTCATTTGATTTCAGTCTTGAGCAGGCCAAAATCACAGCAGATGTTGATTTTTGGCGTCTATTAGAGAAAACTTCATTTGACTCAAATATTCATTTGAGCTGCTAGGCTCTCAATTCTTGCCAGATCGTTTTAGAAAACTTTCTACTTTAAGAAGACTCCCAAAAGCTAAGTATGTGCTTTGAATTGAGTTTGCATAAGCATTTTTTGAAAACATAGTACATGTTTGATTTGATGTTCATTACATGACGAGAGAGAATTTGAACATAATATAGTCTAAACAGCTTGTTTCTTTTGGAACACACCTATATGTATATAAGATATGTTGTCGACCCTCAAGCTCATCTAACTACTTTAAGATTTTGGAAGCTAAGAAATTGCATGACTGATGATGGCAAACATGCTTTCATTTGATTTCAGTCTTGAGACAGGCCAAAATCACAGCAGATGTTGATTTTTGGCGTCTATTCGCCGAGAAAACTTCATTTGACTCAAATATTCATTTGAGCTGCTAGGCTCTCAATTCTTGCCAGATCGTTTTAGAAAACTTTCTACTTTAAAGACTCCCAAAGAAAGGTAAGTATGTGCGTTGAATTGAGTTTGCATAAGCATTTTTGAAAAACGCAGTACATGTTTGATTTGATGTTCATTACATGACGAGAGAGAATTTGAACATAATATAGTCTAAACAGCTTGTTTCTTTTGGAACACACCTATATGTATATAAGATATGTTGTCGACCCTCAAGCTCATCTAACTACTTTAAGATTTTGGAAGCTAAGAAATTGCATGACTGATGATGGCAAACATGCTTTCATTTGATTTCAGTGCATGAGCGGGCCAAAATCACAGCAGATGTTGATTTTTGGCGTCTATTCCTTGAGAAAACTTCATTTGACTCAAATATTCATTTGAGCTGCTAGGCTCTCAATTCTTGCCAGATCGTTTTAGAAAACTTTCTACTTTAAGAAGACTCCCAAAGAAAGGTAAGTATGTGCTTTGAATTGAGTTTGCATAAGCATTTTTGAAAGCATAGTACATGTTTGATTTGATGTTCATTACATGACGAGAGAGAATTTGAACATAATATAGTCTAAACAACTTGTTTCTTTTGGAACACACCTATATGTATATAAGATATGTTGTCGACCCTCAAGCTCATCTAACTACTTTAAGATTTTGGAAGCTAAGAAATTGCTTGACTGATGATGGCAAACATGCTTTCATTTGATTTCAGTCTTGAGCAGGGCCAAAATCACAGCAGATGTTGATTTTTGGCGTCTATTACGCCGAAAACTTCATTTGACTCAAATATTCATTTGAGCTGCTAGGCTCTCAATTCTTGCCAGATCGTTTTAGAAAACTTTCTACTTTAAGAAGACTCCCAAAGAAAGCTAAGTATGTGCTTTGAATTGAGTTTGCATAAGCATTTTTTGAAAAGCATAGTACATGTTTGATTTGATGTTCATTACATGACGAGAGAATTTGAACATAATATAGTCTAAACAACTTGTTTCTTTTGGAACACACCTATATGTATATAAGATATGTTGTCGACCCCTCAAGCTCATCTAACTACTTTAAGATTTTGGAAGCTAGAAATTGCATGACTGATGATGGCAAACATGCTTTCATTTGATTTCAGTCTTGAGCAGACGGGCCAAAATCACAGCAGATGTTGATTTTGGCGTCTATTAGCCGAAAACTTCATTTGACTCAAATATTCATTTGAGCTGCTAGGCTCTCAATTCTTGCCAGATCGTTTTAGAAAATGTTCTACTTTAAGAAGACTCCCCCAAAAAAGCTAAGTATGTGCTTTGAATTGAGTTTGCATAAGCATTTTTGAAAGCATAGTACATGTTTGATTTGATGTTCATTACATGACGAGAGAGAATTTGAACATAATATAGTCTAAACAGCTTGTTTCTTTTGGAACACACCTATATGTATATAAGATATGTTGTCGACCCCTCAAGCTCATCTAACTACTTTAAGATTTTGGAAGCTAAGAAATTGCATGACTGATGATGGCAAACATGCTTTCATTTGATTTCAATGCGCAACGGGCCAAAATCACAGCAGATGTTGATTTTTGGCGTCTTTTCCCCCCCGAAAACTTCATTTGACTCAAATATTCATTTGAGCTGCTAGGCTCTCAATTCTTGCCAGATCGTTTTAGAAAACTTTCTACTTTAAGAAGACTCCCAAAGAAAGGTAAGTATGTGCGTTGAATTGAGTTTGCATAAGCATTTTTGAAAGCATGATACATGTTTGATTTGATGTTCATTAGCATGACGAGAGAATTTGAACATAATATAGTCTAAACAGCTTGTTTCTTTTGGAACACACCTATATGTATATAAGATATGTTGTCGACCCTCAAGCTCATCTAACTACTTTAAGATTTTGGAAGCTAAGAAATTGCATGACTGATGATGGCAAACATGCTTTCATTTGATTTCAGTCATGAGCGGGCCAAAATCACAGCAGATGTTGATTTTTGGCGTCTATTAGCGAAAACTTCATTTGACTCAAATATTCATTTGAGCTGCTAGGCTCTCAATTCTTGCCAGATCGTTTTAGAAAACTTTCTACTTTAAGAAGACTCCCAAAGAAAGCTAAGTATGTGCTTTGAATTGAGTTTGCATAAGCACTTTTTGAAAAGCATAGTACATGTTTGATTTGATGTTCATTACATGACGAGAGAGAATTTGAACATAATATAGTCTAAACAACTTGTTTCTTTTGGAACACACCTATATGTATATAAGATATGTTGTCGACCCCTCAAGCTCATCTAACTACTTTAAGATTTTGGAAGCTAGAAATTGCATGACTGATGATGGCAAACATGCTTTCATTTGATTTCAGTCTTGAGCAGGCCAAAATCACAGCAGATGTTGATTTTTGGCGTCTATTAGCCGAAAACTTCATTTGACTCAAATATTCATTTGAGCTGCTAGGCTCTCAATTCTTGCCAGATCGTTTTAGAAAACTTTCTACTTTAAGAAGACTCCCAAAGAAAGGTAAGTATGTGCTTTGAATTGAGTTTGCATAAGCATTTTTGAAAGCGCAGTACATGTTTGATTTGATGTTCATTACATGACGAGAGAGGAATTTGAACATAATATAGTCTAAACAACTTGTTTCTTTTGGAACACACCTATATGTATATAAGATATGTTGTCGACCCTCAAGCTCATCTAACTACTTTAAGATTTTGGAAGCTAAGAAATTGCATGACTGATGATGGCAAACATGCTTTCATTTGATTTCAGTCTTGAGACGGGCCAAAATCACAGCAGATGTTGATTTTTGGCGTCTATTACATGAGAAAACTTCATTTGACTCAAATATTCATTTGAGCTGCTAGGCTCTCAATTCTTGCCAGATCGTTTTAGAAAACTTTCTACTTTAAGAAGACTCCCAAAGAAAGCTAAGTATGTGCTTTGAATTGAGTTTGCATAAGCATTTTTGAAAGCATAGTACATGTTTGATTTGATGTTCATTACATGACGAGAGAGAATTTGAACATAATATAGTCTAAACAGCTTGTTTCTTTTGGAACACACCTATATGTATATAAGATATGTTGTCGACCCTCAAGCTCATCTAACTACTTTAAGATTTTGGAAGCTAAGAAATTGCATGACTGATGATGGCAAACATGCTTTCATTTGATTTCAGTCTTGAGGCGGGCAAAATCACAGCAGATGTTGATTTTGGCGTCTATTCGCCGAAAACTTCATTTGACTCAAATATTCATTTGAGCTGCTAGGCTCTCAATTCTTGCCAGATCGTTTTTAGAAAACTTTCTACTTAAGAAGACTCCCAAAAGAAAGGTAAGTATGTGCTTTGAATTGAGTTTGCATAAGCATTTTTGAAAAGCAGTACATGTTTGATTTGATGTTCATACATGACGAGAGAGAATTTGAACATAATATAGTCTAAACAACTTGTTTCTTTTGGAACACACCTATATGTATATAAGATATGTTGTCGACCCTCAAGCTCATCTAACTACTTTAAGATTTTGGAAGCTAAGAAATTGCATGACTGATGATGGCAAACATGCTTTCATTTGATTTCAGTGCGCAGACGGGCCAAAATCACAGCAGATGTTTATTTTAGGCGTCTATTAGAAGAGAAAACTTCATTTGACTCAAATATTCATTTGAGCTGCTAGGCTCTCAATTCTTGCCAGATCGTTTTAGAAAACTTTCTACTTTAAGAAGACTCCCAAAGAAAGAAAGGTAAGTATTTGCTTTGAATTGAGTTTGCATAAGCATTTTTGAAAGCATGAGTACATGTTTGATTTGATGTTCATTCGCGACGAGAGAATTTGAACATAATATAGTCTAAACAGCTTGTTTCTTTTGGAACACACCTATATGTATATAAGATATGTTGTCGACCCCTCAAGCTCATCTAACTACTTTAAGATTTTGGAAGCTAAGAAATTGCATGACTGATGATGGCAAACATGCTTTCATTTGATTTCAGTGCGCAGACGGGCCAAAATCACAGCAGATGTTGATTTTTGGCGTCTATTAGCCGAGAAAACTTCATTTGACTCAAATATTCATTTGAGCTGCTAGGCTCTCAATTCTTGCCAGATCGTTTTAGAAAACTTTCTACTTTAAGAAGACTCCAAAAGAAAGCTAAGTATGTGCTTTGAATTGAGTTTGCATAAGCATTTTTGAAAAACGCAGTACATGTTTGATTTGATGTTCATTCGCGACGAGAGAATTTGAACATAATATAGTCTAAACAGCTTGTTTCTTTTGGAACACACCTATATGTATATAAGATATGTTGTCGACCCCTCAAGCTCATCTAACTACTTTAAGATTTTGGAAGCTAAGAAATTGCATGACTGATGATGGCAAACATGCTTTCATTTGATTTCAGTCATGAGCAGGCCAAAATCACAGCAGATGTTGATTTTTGGCGTCTATTCATGAAAACTTCATTTGACTCAAATATTCATTTGAGCTGCTAGGCTCTCAATTCTTGCCAGATCGTTTTAGAAAACTTTCTACTTTAAGAAGACTCCCAAAGAAAGCTAAGTATGTGCTTTGAATTGAGTTTGCATAAGCATTTTTGAAAACGCAGTACGTTTGATTTGATGTTCATTACATGACGAGAGAGAATTTGAACATAATATAGTCTAAACAACTTGTTTCTTTTGGAACACACCTATATGTATATAAGATATGTTGTCGACCCTCAAGCTCATCTAACTACTTTAAGATTTTGGAAGCTAAGAAATTGCATGACTGATGATGGCAAACATGCTTTCATTTGATTTCAGTCTTGAGCGGGCCAAAATCACAGCAGATGTTGATTTTTGGCGTCTATTAGCCGAAAACTTCATTTGACTCAAATATTCATTTGAGCTGCTAGGCTCTCAATTCTTGCCAGATCGTTTAGAAAACTTTCTACTTTAAGAAGACTCCCAAAAGCTAAGTATGTGCTTTGAATTGAGTTTGCATAAGCATTTTTTGAAAGCATAGTACATGTTTGATTTGATGTTCATTACATGACGAGAGGAATTTGAACATAATATAGTCTAAACAACTTGTTTCTTTTGGAACACACCTATATGTATATAAGATATGTTGTCGACCCTCAAGCTCATCTAACTACTTTAAGATTTTGGAAGCTAAGAAATTGCATGACTGATGATGGCAAACATGCTTTCATTTGATTTCAGTGTGAGCAGGCCAAAATCACAGCAGATGTTGATTTTGGCGTCTATTAGCGAAAACTTCATTTGACTCAAATATTCATTTGAGCTGCTAGGCTCTCAATTCTTGCCAGATCGTTTTAGAAAACTTTCTACTTTAAGAAGACTCCCAAAAGCTAAGTATGTGCTTTGAATTGAGTTTGCATAAGCATTTTTGAAGCAGTACATTTTTGATTTGATGTTCATTATAGACGAGAGAGAATTTGAACATAATATAGTCTAAACAACTTGTTTCTTTTGGAACACCTATATGTATATAAGATATGTTGTCGTACCCTCAAGCTCATCTAACTACTTTAAGATTTTGGAAGCTAAGAAATTGCATGACTGATGATGGCAAACATGCTTTCATTTGATTTCAGTGCGCAGACGGGCCAAAATCACAGCAGATGTTGATTTTTGGCGTCTATTAGCCGAGAAAACTTCATTTGACTCAAATATTCATTTGAGCTGCTAGGCTCTCAATTCTTGCCAGATCGTTTTAGAAAACTTTCTACTTTAAGAAGACTCCCAAAGAAAGCTAAGTATGTGCTTTGAATTGAGTTTGCATAAGCAATTTTTTGAAAACATAGTACATGTTTGATTTGATGTTCATTACATGACGAGAGAATTTGAACATAATATAGTCTAAACAACTTGTTTCTTTTGGAACACACCTATATATGTATATAAGATATGTTGTCGACCCTCAAGCTCATCTAACTACTTTAAGATTTTGGAAGCTAGAAATTGCATGACTGATGATGGCAAACATGCTTTCATTTGATTTCAGTCATGAGCAGACCAAAATCACAGCAGATGTTGATTTTTGGCGTCTATTAGCCGAAAACTTCATTTGACTCAAATATTCATTTGAGCTGCTAGGCTCTCAATTCTTGCCAGATCGTTTTAGAAAACTTTCTACTTTAAGAAGACTCCCAAAGAAAGCTAAGTATGTGCTTTGAATTGAGTTTGCATAAGCATTTTTGAAAGCATAGTACATGTTTGATTTGATGTTCATTAGCATGACGAGAGGAATTTGAACATAATATAGTCTAAACAACTTGTTTCTTTTGGAACACCTATATATGTATATAAGATATGTTGTCGACCCCTCAAGCTCATCTAACTACTTTAAGATTTTGGAAGCTAAGAAATTGCATGACTGATGATGGCAAACATGCTTTCATTTGATTTCAGTCATGAGCGGGCCAAAATCACAGCAGATGTTGATTTTTGGCGTCTATTAGCGAAAACTTCATTTGACTCAAATATTCATTTGAGCTGCTAGGCTCTCAATTCTTGCCAGATCGTTTTAGAAAACTTTCTACTTTAAGAAGACTCCCAAGAAAGCTAAGTATGTGCTTTGAATTGAGTTTGCATAAGCATTTTTTGAAAAGCATAGTACATGTTTGATTTGATGTTCATTACATGACGAGAGAATTTGAACATAATATAGTCTAAACAACTTGTTTCTTTTGGAACACACCTATATGTATATAAGATATGTTGTCGACCCTCAAGCTCATCTAACTACTTTAAGATTTTGGAAGCTAGAAATTGCATGACTGATGATGGCAAACATGCTTTCATTTGATTTCAGTCTTGAGCGGCCAAAATCACAGCAGATGTTGATTTTTGGCGTCTATTCGCAGAAAACTTCATTTGACTCAAATATTCATTTGAGCTGCTAGGCTCTCAATTCTTGCCAGATCGTTTTTAGAAAACTTTCTACTTTAAGAAGACTCCCAAAAGAAAGCTAAGTATGTGCTTTGAATTGAGTTTGCATAAGCATTTTTTGAAAACGCAGTCCATGTTTGATTTGATGTTCATTAGTGACGAGAGAATTTGAACATAATATAGTCTAAACAGCTTGTTTCTTTTGGAACACACCTATATGTATATAAGATATGTTGTCGACCCCTCAAGCTCATCTAACTACTTTAAGATTTTGGAAGCTAAGAAATTGCATGACTGATGATGGCAAACATGCTTTCATTTGATTTCAGTGCTCAGACGGGCCAAAATCACAGCAGATGTTGATTTTGGCGTCTATTAGCGAAAAACTTCATTTGACTCAAATATTCATTTGAGCTGCTAGGCTCTCAATTCTTGCCAGATCGTTTTAGAAAACTTTCTACTTTAAGAAGACTCCCAAAAAAAGGTAAGTATGTGCTTTGAATTGAGTTTGCATAAGCATTTTTTGCAACACAGTACATGTTTGATTTGATGTTCATTACATGACGAGAGAGAATTTGAACATAATATAGTCTAAACAACTTGTTTCTTTTGGAACACACCTATATGTATATAAGATATGTTGTCGACCCTCAAGCTCATCTAACTACTTTAAGATTTTGGAAGCTAAGAAATTGCATGACTGATGATGGCAAACATGCTTTCATTTGATTTCAGTCTTGCAGACGGGCCAAAAAAACAGCAGATCTTTATTTTTAGGCGTCTATTAGCGAAAACTTCATTTGACTCAAATATTCATTTGAGCTGCTAGGCTCTCAATTCTTGCCAGATCGTTTTAGAAAACTTTGTACTTTAAGAAGACTCCATAAGAAAGGTCTGTATGTGCTTTGAATTGAGTTTGCAAAAGCATTTTTGAAAAGCATGAGTACATGTTTGATTTGATGTTCATTACATGACGAGAGAGAATTTGAACATAATATAGTCTAAACAGCTTGTTTCTTTTGGAACACACCTATATGTATATAAGATATGTTGTCGACCGCTCAAGCTCATCTAACTACTTTAAGATTTTGGAAGCTAAGAAATTGCATAACTGATGATGGCAAACATGCTTTCATTTGATTTCAGTGAGCACACGGCCAAAATCACAGCAGATGTTGATTTTTGGCGTCTATTCGCCGAGAAAACTTCATTTGACTCAAATATTCATTTGAGCTGCTAGGCTCTCAATTCTTGCCAGATCGTTTTAGAAAACTTTCTACTTTAAGAAGACTCCCAAAGAAAGGTAAGTATGTGCTTTGAATTGAGTTTGCATAAGCATTTTTGAAAGCATGAGTACATGTTTGATTTGATGTTCATTACATGACGAGAGAGCGAATTTGAACATAATATAGTCTAAACAGCTTGTTTCTTTTGGAACACACCTATATGTATATAAGATATGTTGTCGACCCCTCAAGCTCATCTAACTACTTTAAGATTTTGGAAGCTAAGAAATTGCATGACTGATGATGGCAAACATGCTTTCATTTGATTTCAGTGTGCAGACGGGCCAAAATCACAGCAGATGTTGATTTTTGGCGTCTATTAGCAGAGAAAACTTCATTTGACTCAAATATTCATTTGAGCTGCTAGGCTCTCAATTCTTGCCAGATCGTTTTAGAAAACTTTCTACTTTAAGAAGACTCCCAAAAGAAAGGTAAGTATGTGCTTTGAATTGAGTTTGCATAAGCATTTTTGAAAAGCATAGTACATGTTTGATTTGATGTTCATTACATGACGAGAGAGAATTTGAACATAATATAGTCTAAACAACTTGTTTCTTTTGGAACACACCTATATGTATATAAGATATGTTGTCGACCCTCAAGCTCATCTAACTACTTTAAGATTTTGGAAGCTAAGAAATTGCATGACTGATGATGGCAAACATGCTTTCATTTGATTTCAGTCTTGCCAGACGGGCCAAAATCACAGCAGATGTTGATTTTTGGCGTCTATTCCGAAAACTTCATTTGACTCAAATATTCATTTTGAGCTGCTAGGCTCTCAATTCTTGCCAGATCGTTTTAGAAAACTTTCTACTTTAAGAAGACTCCCAAAAAGGTAAGTATGTGCTTTGAATTGAGTTTGCATAAGCATTTTTGAAAGCATGAGTACATGTTTGATTTGATGTTCATTACAGCTGAGAGAGAATTTGAACATAATATAGTCTAAACAACTTGTTTCTTTTGGAACACACCTATATATATGTATATAAGATATGTTGTCGACCCTCAAGCTCATCTAACTACTTTAAGATTTTGGAAGCTAGAAATTGCATGACTGATGATGGCAAACATGCTTTCATTTGATTTCAGTCATGAGCGGGCCAAAATCACAGCAGATGTTGATTTTTGGCGTCTATTAGCCGAAAACTTCATTTGACTCAAATATTCATTTGAGCTGCTAGGCTCTCAATTCTTGCCAGATCGTTTTAGAAAACTTTCTACTTTAAGAAGACTCCCAAAGAAAGCTAAGTATGTGCTTTGAATTGAGTTTGCATAAGCATTTTTGAAAACGCAGTACATGTTTGATTTGATGTTCATTACATGACGAGAGAGAATTTGAACATAATATAGTCTAAACAACTTGTTTCTTTTGGAACACACCTATATGTATATAAGATATGTTGTCGACCCCTCAAGCTCATCTAACTACTTTAAGATTTTGGAAGCTAAGAAATTGCATGACTGATGATGGCAAACATGCTTTCATTTGATTTCAGTGCGCAGACGGGCCAAAATCACAGCAGATGTTGATTGTTGGGGTATATTCGCCGAGAAAACTTCATTTGACTCAAATATTCATTTGAGCTGCTAGGCTCTCAATTCTTGCCAGATCGTTTTAGAAAACTTTCTACTTTAAGAAGACTCCAAAAGAAAGCTAAGTATGTGCTTTGAATTGAGTTTGCATAAGCATTTTTTGAAAACGCAGTACATGTTTGATTTGATGTTCATTACATGACGAGAGGAATTTGAACATAATATAGTCTAAACAACTTGTTTCTTTTGGAACACACCTATATGTATATAAGATATGTTGTCGACCCCTCAAGCTCATCTAACTACTTTAAGATTTTTGGAAGCTAAGAAATTGCATAACTGATGATGGCAAACATGCTTTCATTTGATTTCATTGAGCACACGGCCAAAATCACAGCAGATGTTGATTTTGGCGTCTATTAGCAGAAACCTTCATTTGACTCAAATATTCATTTGAGCTGCTAGGCTCTCAATTCTTGCCAGATCGTTTTAGAAAACTTTCTACTTTAAGAAGACTCCCAAAGAAAGCTAAGTATGTGCTTTGAATTGAGTTTGCATAAGCATTTTTTGAAAACGCAGTAAATGTTTGATTTGATGTTCATTAGCGATGAGAGATGGAATTTGAACATAATATAGTCTAAACAGCTTGTTTCTTTTGGAACACACCTATATGTATATAAGATATGTTGTCGACCCCTCAAGCTCATCTAACTACTTTAAGATTTTGGAAGCTAGAAATTGCATGACTGATGATGGCAAACATGCTTTCATTTGATTTCAGTGCATGAGCGGGCCAAAATCACAGCAGATGTTGATTTTTGGCGTCTATTCGCGAAAACTTCATTTGACTCAAATATTCATTTGAGCTGCTAGGCTCTCAATTCTTGCCAGATCGTTTTAGAAAACTTTCTACTTTAAGAAGACTCCCAAAAAAGCTAAGTATGTGCTTTGAATTGAGTTTGCATAAGCATTTTTGAAAAGCGCAGTACATGTTTGATTTGATGTTCATTAGCGACGAGAGAGAATTTGAACATAATATAGTCTAAACAGCTTGTTTCTTTTGGAACACACCTATATGTATATAAGATATGTTGTCGACCCCTCAAGCTCATCTAACTACTTTAAGATTTTGGAAGCTAAGAAATTGCATGACTGATGATGGCAAACATGCTTTCATTTGATTTCAGTGAGCAGACAGGCCAAAATCACAGCAGATGTTGATTTTTTGGCGTCTATTAGCAGAAAACTTCATTTGACTCAAATATTCATTTGAGCTGCTAGGCTCTCAATTCTTGCCAGATCGTTTTAGCAAACTTTCTACTTTAAGAAGACTCCCAAAAAAGCTAAGTATGTGCTTTGAATTGAGTTTGCATAAGCATTTTTGAAAACATAGTACATGTTTGATTTGATGTTCATTACATGACGAGAGAGAATTTGAACATAATATAGTCTAAACACCTTGTTTCTTTTGGAACACACCTATATGTATATAAGATATGTTGTCGACCCCTCAAGCTCATCTAACTACTTTAAGATTTTGGAAGCTAAGAAATTGCATGACTGATGATGGCAAACATGCTTTCATTTGATTTCAGTGCTCAGACAGGCCAAAATCACAGCAGATGTTGATTTTTGGCGTCTATTAGAGAAAACTTCATTTGACTCAAATATTCATTTGAGCTGCTAGGCTCTCAATTCTTGCCAGATCGTTTTAGAAAACTTTCTACTTTAGAAGACTCCCAAAGAAAGCTAAGTATGTGCTTTGAATTGAGTTTGCATAAGCATTTTGAAAACGCAGTACATGTTTGATTTGATGTTCATTATGACGAGAGAGAATTTGAACATAATATAGTCTAAACAGCTTGTTTCTTTTGGAACACCTATATGTATATAAGATATGTTGTCGACCCTCAAGCTCATCTAACTACTTTAAGATTTTGGAAGCTAAGAAATTGCATGACTGATGATGGCAAACATGCTTTCATTTGATTTCAGTCTTGAGACTTTCAAAATCACAGCAGATGTTGATTTTTGGCGTCTATTAGCCCGAAAACTTCATTTGACTCAAATATTCATTTGAGCTGCTAGGCTCTCAATTCTTGCCAGATCGTTTTAGAAAACTTTCTACTTAAGAAGACTTCCAAAGAAAGGTAAGTATGTGCTTTGAATTGAGTTTGCATAAGCATTTTTTGAAAGCATGCAGTACATGTTTGATTTGATGTTCATTAGCGACGAGAGGAATTTGAACATAATATAGTCTAAACAACTTGTTTCTTTTGGAACACACCTATATGTATATAAGATATGTTGTCGACCCTCAAGCTCATCTAACTACTTTAAGATTTTGGAAGCTAAGAAATTGCATGACTGATGATGGCAAACATGCTTTCATTTGATTTCAGTCATGAGCGGGCCAAAATCACAGCAGATGTTGATTTTTGGCGTCTATTAGAGAAAACTTCATTTGACTCAAATATTCATTTGAGCTGCTAGGCTCTCAATTCTTGCCAGATCGTTTTAGAAAACTTTCTACTTTAAGAAGACTACCAAAGAAAGGTAAGTATGTGCTTTGAATTGAGTTTGCATAAGCATTTTTTGAAAACGCAGTACATGTTTGATTTGATGTTCATTACATGACGAGAGAGAATTTGAACATAATATAGTCTAAACAGCTTGTTTCTTTTGGAACACACCTATATGTATATAAGATATGTTGTCGACCCCTCAAGCTCATCTAACTACTTTAAGATTTTGGAAGCTAAGAAATTGCATGACTGATGATGGCAAACACGCTTTCATTTGATTTCAGTCTTGAGCAGACCAAAATCACAGCAGATGTTGATTTTGGCGTCTATTAGCGAGAAAACTTCATTTGACTCAAATATTCATTTGAGCTGCTAGGCTCTCAATTCTTGCCAGATCGTTTTAGAAAACTTTCTACTTTAAGAAGACTCCCAAAGAAAGCTAAGTATGTGCTTTGAATTGAGTTTGCATAAGCATTTTTTTTCAACGCAGTACATGTTTGATTTGATGTTCATTTGCGACGAGAGGGAATTTGAACATAATATAGTCTAAACAACTTGTTTCTTTTGGAACACACCTATATGTATATAAGATATGTTGTCGACCCCTCAAGCTCATCTAACTACTTTAAGATTTTGGAAGCTAAGAAATTGCATGACTGATGATGGCAAACATGCTTTCATTTGATTTCAGTCTTGAGCAGACCCAAAATCACAGCAGATGTTGATTTTTGGCGTCTATTAGCCGAGAAAACTTCATTTGACTCAAATATTCATTTGAGCTGCTAGGCTCTCAATTCTTGCCAGATCGTTTTAGAAAACTTTCTACTTTAAGAAGACTCCCAAAGAAAGGTAAGTATGTGCGTTGAATTGAGTTTGCATAAGCATTTTTGAAAACGCAGTACATGTTTGATTTGATGTTCATTACATGACGAGAGAGAATTTGAACATAATATAGTCTAAACAACTTGTTTCTTTTGGAACACACCTATATGTATATAAGATATGTTGTCGACCCTCAAGCTCATCTAACTACTTTAAGATTTTGGAAGCTAGAAATTGCATGACTGATGATGGCAAACATGCTTTCATTTGATTTCAGTCTTAGGCAGACCAAAATCACAGCAGATGTTGATTTTGGCGTCTATTCGCCGAAAACTTCATTTGACTCAAATATTCATTTGAGCTGCTAGGCTCTCAATTCTTGCCAGATCGTTTTAGAAAACTTTCTACTTTAAGAAGACTCCCAAAAGAAAGCTAAGTATGTGCTTTGAATTGAGTTTGCATAAGCATTTTTGAAACATAGTACATGTTTGATTTGATGTTCATTACATGACGAGAGAGAATTTGAACATAATATAGTCTAAACAGCTTGTTTCTTTTGGAACACACCTATATGTATATAAGATATGTTGTCGACCCTCAAGCTCATCTAACTACTTTAAGATTTTGGAAGCTAAGAAATTGCATGACTGATGATGGCAAACATGCTTTCATTTGATTTCAGTGCTTGAGCAGGCCAAAATCACAGCAGATGTTGATTTTGGCGTCTATTTACGAGAAAACTTCATTTGACTCAAATATTCATTTGAGCTGCTAGGCTCTCAATTCTTGCCAGATCGTTTTAGAAAACTTTCTACTTTAAGAAGACTCCCAAAGAAAGCTAAGTATGTGCTTTGAATTGAGTTTGCATAAGCATTTTTGAAAGCATAGTACATGTTTGATTTGATGTTCATTATGACGAGAGAGAATTTGAACATAATATAGTCTAAACAGCTTGTTTCTTTTGGAACACACCTATATGTATATAAGATATGTTGTCGACCCTCAAGCTCATCTAACTACTTTAAGATTTTGGAAGCTAAGAAATTGCATGACTGATGATGGCAAACATGCTTTCATTTGATTTCAGTGTAGACGGGCCAAAATCACAGCAGATGTTGATTTTTAGGCGTCTATTAGCGAGAAAACTTCATTTGACTCAAATATTCATTTTGAGCTGCTAGGCTCTCAATTCTTGCCAGATCGTTTTAGAAAACTTTCTACTTTAAGAAGACTCCCAAAAGAAAGCTAAGTATGTGCTTTGAATTGAGTTTGCATAAGCATTTTTGAAAGCAGTACATGTTTGATTTGATGTTCATTAGCGACGAGAGAATTTGAACATAATATAGTCTAAACAGCTTGTTTCTTTTGGAACACACCTATATGTATATAAGATATGTTGTCGACCCTCAAGCTCATCTAACTACTTTAAGATTTTTGGAAGCTAAGAAATTGCATGACTGATGATGGCAAACATGCTTTCATTTGATTTCAGTGTGAGACAGGGCCAAAATCACAGCAGATGTTGATTTTGGCGTCTATTAGCGAAAACTTCATTTGACTCAAATATTCATTTGAGCTGCTAGGCTCTCAATTCTTGCCAGATCGTTTTAGAAAACTTTCTAATTTAAGAAGACTCCCAAGAAAGCTAAGTATGTGCTTTGAATTGAGTTTGCATAAGCATTTTTAAAAGCAGTACATGTTTGATTTGATGTTCATTACATGACGAGAGAATTTGAACATAATATAGTCTAAACAGCTTGTTTCTTTTGGAACACACCTATATGTATATAAGATATGTTGTCGACCCTCAAGCTCATCTAACTACTTTAAGATTTTGGAAGCTAAAATTGCATGACTGATGATGGCAAACATGCTTTCATTTGATTTCAGTCTTGACGGGCCAAAATCACAGCAGATGTTGATTTTTGGCGTCTATTAGCCGAAAACTTCATTTGACTCAAATATTCATTTGAGCTGCTAGGCTCTCAATTCTTGCCAGATCGTTTTAGAAAACTTTCTACTTTAAAGACTCCCAAAGAAAGCTAAGTATGTGCTTTGAATTGAGTTTGCATAAGCATTTTTGAAACGCAGTACATGTTTGATTTGATGTTCATTAGCACGAGAGAGAATTTGAACATAATATAGTCTAAACAGCTTGTTTCTTTTGGAACACACCTATATGTATATAAGATATGTTGTCGACCCCTCAAGCTCATCTAACTACTTTAAGATTTTGGAAGCTAAGAAATTGCATGACTGATGATGGCAAACATGCTTTCATTTGATTTCAGTCATGAGCGGGCCAAAATCACAGCAGATGTTGATTTTTGGCGTCTATTAGCAGAGAAAACTTCATTTGACTCAAATATTCATTTGAGCTGCTAGGCTCTCAATTCTTGCCAGATCGTTTTAGAAAACTTTCTACTTTAAGAAGACTCCCAAAGAAAGCTAAGTATGTGCTTTGAATTGAGTTTGCATAAGCACTTTTTTGAAAACATAGTACATGTTTGATTTGATGTTCATTCGCGACGAGAGAGGGAATTTGAACATAATATAGTCTAAACAGCTTGTTTCTTTTGGAACACACCTATATGTATATAAGATATGTTGTCGACCCCTCAAGCTCATCTAACTACTTTAAGATTTTGGAAGCTAAGAAATTGCATGACTGATGATGGCAAACATGCTTTCATTTGATTTCAGTCTTGAGCGGGCCAAAATCACAGCAGATGTTGATTTTTGGCGTCTATTCGCCGAGAAAACTTCATTTGACTCAAATATTCATTTGAGCTGCTAGGCTCTCAATTCTTGCCAGATCGTTTTAGAAAACGTTCTACTTTAAAGACTCCCAAAAGAAAGCTAAGTATGTGCTTTGAATTGAGTTTGCATAAGCATTTTTGAAACGCAGTACATGTTTGATTTGATGTTCATTCATGAGAGAGAATTTGAACATAATATAGTCTAAACAGCTTGTTTCTTTTGGAACACACCTATATGTATATAAGATATGTTGTCGACCCTCAAGCTCATCTAACTACTTTAAGATTTTGGAAGCTAAGAAATTGCATGACTGATGATGGCAAACATGCTTTCATTTGATTTCAGTCTTAGGCAGGCCAAAATCACAGCAGATGTTGATTTTGGCGTCTATTAAGCGAAAACTTCATTTGACTCAAATATTCATTTGAGCTGCTAGGCTCTCAATTCTTGCCAGATCGTTTTAGAAAACTTTCTACTTTAAGAAGACTCCCAAAAAGCTAAGTATGTGCTTTGAATTGAGTTTGCAAAAGCATTTTTTGAAAACGCAGTAAATGTTTGATTTGATGTTCATTAGCGACGAGAGAGCGAATTTGAACATAATATAGTCTAAACAGCTTGTTTCTTTTGGAACACACCTATATGTATATAAGATATGTTGTCGACCCTCAAGCTCATCTAACTACTTTAAGATTTTGGAAGCTAAGAAATTGCATGACTGATGATGGCAAACATGCTTTCATTTGATTTCAGTCTTGAGACGGCCAAAATCACAGCAGATGTTGATTTTTGGCGTCTATTAGCCGAAAACTTCATTTGACTCAAATATTCATTTGAGCTGCTAGGCTCTCAATTCTTGCCAGATCGTTTTGAAAACTTTCTACTTTAAGAAGACTCCCAAAAAAGGTAAGTATGTGCTTTGAATTGAGTTTGCATAAGCATTTTTTGAAAAATAGTACATGTTTGATTTGATGTTCATTACTAGCGACGAGAGAGAATTTGAACATAATATAGTCTAAACAGCTTGTTTCTTTTGGAACACACCTATATGTATATAAGATATGTTGTCGACCCTCAAGCTCATCTAACTACTTTAAGATTTTGGAAGCTAAGAATTGCATGACTGATGATGGCAAACATGCTTTCATTTGATTTCAGTCATGAGCGGGCCAAAATCACAGCAGATGTTGATTTTTGGCGTCTATTAGCGAAAACTTCATTTGACTCAAATATTCATTTGAGCTGCTAGGCTCTCA
The DNA here is from genome assembly GCF_016859285.1 of Xiphias gladius. Taxonomy (NCBI): domain Eukaryota; kingdom Metazoa; phylum Chordata; class Actinopteri; order Istiophoriformes; family Xiphiidae; genus Xiphias; species Xiphias gladius. Next base: position 25,160 of record NW_024401930.1, read on the forward strand.
ATTCTTGCCAGATCGTCTTAGAAAACTTTCTACTTTAGAAGACTCCCAAAGCTAAGTATGTGCTTTGAATTGAGTTTGCATAAGCATTTTTGAAAAGCATAGTACATGTTTGATTTGATGTTCATTAGCGACGAGAGGAATTTGAACATAATATAGTCTAAACAGCTTGTTTCTTTTGGAACACACCTATATGTATATAAGATATGTTGTCGACCCTCAAGCTCATCTAACTACTTTAAGATTTTGGAAGCTAAGAAATTGCATGACTGATGATGGCAAACATGCTTTCATTTGATTTCAGTCTTGAGCGGGCCAAAATCACAGCAGATGTTGATTTTTGGCGTCTATTACATGAAAACTTCATTTGACTCAAATATTCATTTGAGCTGCTAGGCTCTCAATTCTTGCCAGATCGTTTTAGAAAACTTTCTACTTTAAGAAGACTCCCAAAAGAAAGCTAAGTATGTGCTTTGAATTGAGTTTGCATAAGCATTTTTGAAAGCATAGTACATGTTTGATTTGATGTTCATTACATGACGAGAGAATTTGAACATAATATAGTCTAAACAACTTGTTTCTTTTGGAACACACCTATATGTATATAAGATATGTTGTCGACCCTCAAGCTCATCTAACTACTTTAAGATTTTGGAAGCTAAGAAATTGCATGACTGATGATGGCAAACATGCTTTCATTTGATTTCAGTGCGCAGACGGGCCAAAATCACAGCAGATGTTGATTTTTGGCGTCTATTAGCAGAGAAAACTTCATTTGACTCAAATATTCATTTGAGCTGCTAGGCTCTCAATTCTTGCCAGATCGTTTTAGAAAACTTTCTACTTTAAGAAGACTCCCAAAGAAAGCTAAGTATGTGCTTTGAATTGAGTTTGCATAAGCATTTTTGAAAACGCAGTACGTTTGATTTGATGTTCATTACACGAGAGAGCGAATTTGAACATAATATAGTCTAAACAGCTTGTTTCTTTTGGAACACACCTATATGTATATAAGATATGTTGTCGACCCCTCAAGCTCATCTAACTACTTTAAGATTTTGGAAGCTAAGAAATTGCATGACTGATGATGGCAAACATGCTTTCATTTGATTTCAGTCTTGAGACGGGCCAAAATCACAGCAGATGTTGATTTTGGCGTCTATTCGAGAAAACTTCATTTGACTCAAATATTCATTTGAGCTGCTAGGCTCTCAATTCTTGCCAGATCGTTTTAGAAAACTTTCTACTTTAAGAAGACTCCAAATGAAATCTAAGTATGTGCTTTGAATTGAGTTTGCATAAGCATTTTTGAAAAGCAGTACATGTTTGATTTGATGTTCATTACATGACGAGAGAGAATTTGAACATAATATAGTCTAAACAACTTGTTTCTTTTGGAACACACCTATATGTATATAAGATATGTTGTCGACCCTCAAGCTCATCTAACTACTTTAAGATTTTGGAAGCTAAGAAATTGCATGACTGATGATGGCAAACATGCTTTCATTTGATTTCAGTGCGAGCGGGCCAAAATCACAGCAGATGTTGATTTTTGGCGTCTATTCGCAGAAAACTTCATTTGACTCAAATATTCATTTGAGCTGCTAGGCTCTCAATTCTTGCCAGATCGTTTTAGAAAACTTTCTACTTTAAGAAGACTCCCAAGAAAGGTAAGTATGTGCTTTGAATTGAGTTTGCATAAGCATTTTTGAAAACGCAGTACATGTTTGATTTGATGTTCATACATGACGAGAGAGGAATTTGAACATAATATAGTCTAAACAGCTTGTTTCTTTTGGAACACACCTATATGTATATAAGATATGTTGTCGACCCTCAAGCTCATCTAACTACTTTAAGATTTTGGAAGCTAAGAAATTGCATGACTGATGATGGCAAACATGCTTTCATTTGATTTCAGTGCAGACGGGCCAAAATCACAGCAGATGTTGATTTTTGGCGTCTATTCGCCGAAAACTTCATTTGACTCAAATATTCATTTGAGCTGCTAGGCTCTCAATTCTTGCCAGATCGTTTTAGAAAACTTTCTACTTTAAGAGGACTCCCAAAGAAAGCTAAGTTTGTGCTTTGAATTGAGTTTGCATAAGCATTTTTGAAAAGCGCAGTACATGTTTGATTTGATGTTCATTAGACGAGAGAGAATTTGAACATAATATAGTCTAAACAACTTGTTTCTTTTGGAACACACCTATATGTATATAAGATATGTTGTCGACCCTCAAGCTCATCTAACTACTTTAAGATTTTGGAAGCTAAGAAATTGCATGACTGATGATGGCAAACATGCTTTCATTTGATTTCAGTCTGAGACGGGCCAAAATCACAGCAGATGTTGATTTTTGGCGTCTATTAGCAGAAAACTTCATTTGACTCAAATATTCATTTGAGCTGCTAGGCTCTCAATTCTTGCCAGATCGTTTTAGAAAACTTTCTACTTTTAAGAAGACTCCCCAAGAAAGCTAAGTATGTGCTTTGAATTGAGTTTGCATAAGCATTTTTGAAAACGCAGTACATGTTTGATTTGATGTTCATTTGCGACGAGAGGGAATTTGAACATAATATAGTCTAAACAGCTTGTTTCTTTTGGAACACACCTATATGTATATAAGATATGTTGTCGACCCCTCAAGCTCATCTAACTACTTTAAGATTTTGGAAGCTAAGAAATTGCATGACTGATGATGGCAAACATGCTTTCATTTGATTTCAGTGCGCACACGGCCAAAATCACAGCAGATGTTGATTTTTGGCGTCTATTCGCCGAGAAAACTTCATTTGACTCAAATATTCATTTGAGCTGCTAGGCTCTCAATTCTTGCCAGATCGTTTTAGAAAACTTTCTACTTTAAGAAGACTCCCAAAGAAAGCTAAGTATGTGCTTTGAATTGAGTTTGCATAAGCATATAAAGAAAACGCAGTACATGTTTGATTTGATGTTCATTCGCGACGAGAGAGCGAATTTGAACATAATATAGTCTAAACAGCTTGTTTCTTTTGGAACACACCTATATGTATATAAGATATGTTGTCGACCCCTCAAGCTCATCTAACTACTTTAAGATTTTGGAAGCTAAGAAATTGCATGACTGATGATGGCAAACATGCTTTCATTTGATTTCAGTGAGCAGACGGGCCAAAATCACAGCAGATGTTGATTTTTGGCGTCTATTCGCACAGAAAACTTCATTTGACTCAAATATTCATTTGAGCTGCTAGGCTCTCAATTCTTGCCAGATCGTTTTAGAAAACTTTCTACTTTAAGAAGACTCCCAAAGAAAGCTAAGTATGTGCTTTGAATTGAGTTTGCATAAGCATTTTTGAAAAGCCAGTACATGTTTGATTTGATGTTCATTACATGACGAGAGAGAATTTGAACATAATATAGTCTAAACAACTTGTTTCTTTTGGAACACACCTATATGTATATAAGATATGTTGTCGACCCCTCAAGCTCATCTAACTACTTTAAGATTTTGGAAGCTAAGAAATTGCATGACTGATGATGGCAAACATGCTTTCATTTGATTTCAGTCTTGCAGACGGCCAAAATCACAGCAGATGTTGATTTTTGGCGTCTATTAGCAGAAAACTTCATTTGACTCAAATATTCATTTGAGCTGCTAGGCTCTCAATTCTTGCCAGATCGTTTTAGAAAACTTTCTACTTTAAGAAGACTCCAAAGAAAGCTAAGTATGTGCTTTGAATTGAGTTTGCATAAGCATTTTTGAAAACATAGTACATGTTTGATTTGATGTTCATTACATGACGAGAGAGAATTTGAACATAATATAGTCTAAACAGCTTGTTTCTTTTGGAACACACCTATATGTATATAAGATATGTTGTCGACCCCTCAAGCTCATCTAACTACTTTAAGATTTTTGGAAGCTAAGAAATTGCATGACTGATGATGGCAAACATGCTTTCATTTGATTTCAGTCACTTGAGCGGGCCAAAATCACAGCAGATGTTGATTTTTGGCGTCTATTAGAAAAACTTCATTTGACTCAAATATTCATTTGAGCTGCTAGGCTCTCAATTCTTGCCAGATCGTTTTAGAAAACTTTCTACTTTAAGAAGACTCCCAAAGAAAGGTAAGTATGTGCTTTGAATTGAGTTTATAAGCATTTTTAACGCAGTACATGTTTGATTTGATGTTCATTACATGACGAGAGGAATTTGAACATAATATAGTCTAAACAGCTTGTTTCTTTTGGAACACACCTATATGTATATAAGATATGTTGTCGACCCCTCAAGCTCATCTAACTACTTTAAGATTTTGGAAGCTAAGAAATTGCATGACTGATGATGGCAAACATGCTTTCATTTGATTTCAGTCTTGACGGGCCAAAATCACAGCAGATGTTGATTTTTGGCGTCTATTCAGCGAAAACTTCATTTGACTCAAATATTCATTTGAGCTGCTAGGCTCTCAATTCTTGCCAGATCGTTTTGAAAACTTTCTACTTTAAGAAGACTCCCAAAAGAAAGGTAAGTATGTGCTTTGAATTGAGTTTGCATAAGCACTTTTTGAAAAGCAGTACATGTTTGATTTGATGTTCATTACATGACGAGAGGAATTTGAACATAATATAGTCTAAACAGCTTGTTTCTTTTGGAACATATATGTATATAAGATATGTTGTCGACCCTCAAGCTCATCTAACTAC